>NW_028318784.1:5626280-5782561 GCF_062004578.1 Staurois parvus
AGTATTTAAGCTGTACTCTGGCCAGACACATTTTATTTCATTTTATTCTTCAATAGCCACAAAGGACATAAATTGACTTTCTGTACACAAAATGTCTTTGCAAACTCAGATATTATTTTGTAAAAATAGCAGGAACATCATTGCTGTGCTGTACATAGTCTGTGCAGAGAGCAGAGCTGTGGGAGGGACCCAACAGACCCCACCTATTACAAGCTGCCTGTAGAAAACTACTATTCTACTACTATTCCTGAATCTTGGTGTGCTTTGTTTATTTTTTACATATCTGGGCAGTAATCTAGTTTAAATGTTTGCTTCCGTGCAGGAGCTTCCTGTAATAAAGACCGGTCACTGCTGCTCTCTCTCCTTGTGCAGGGTGACTGGTCTTGTCTCCGCCCCCTCCTGTAGTTTTCTGCAGGCAGCCTGTATTGGGTGGAGCTGTTGGGTCCCTCCCACAGCTTTGCTCTCTGCACAAGTTATGGTTGCATTACCCATTGATCCATCCAATAAGTTAGTGATGATGTCACTGCTACATTTTACAGTAATATCTGGATTTGCATGGGCATTCGGCGCACACCAAGCAGATTTAAATCTTTTTTGACAACTGAGGAATATATTTAATTAAAGTGTTACTAAACTCACAACAGTAAAATCAGTCTGTATATGCAGTAAAGCATGCTTGTTATACTCACTGTGGAACCTAGGGGGGCAATCCTCTGCATTGTGTATACAAAATGTTTGATCCTGTTTTCTCTGATCCTCCCCTTCTTCCATAGTCACCAGTCCATCTGCTGAAAGAACACAGCCGTGGGGGCAAGCTGAACATACTCAGTTTGGTGTGTATTGCTAGAGAGTTTTTTTTGGGGGAAGAGTGCATGTGATCTGCACAGGTCCAATCATCGCTGTCCAGACAGAGGGTCAGGGGTCTTGTAGCCTTATAGGACAATCAGGGGAGAATGAAAACTCCCCCTACAAGCTTTTTTTACGCTTAGTGTAAAATCCATTTAATGGAGCTTAATAAGGGACACAGGTCCCACACCCTGTGTTTGTGATCTACTCCTAATATTTGTTTTTTACAAAGTATGATGGGAGTGGCTAGCCAATGACTTTTTCTTTACCAGAGTCCATTTCCTCCTAAAGGTGGCTGCAAGACCCAATTGTTTCAAAATAACTGAATCCTGTGTCCCTTAAAGTATTACTAAACCCACAAAAATAAAATCAGTCTGTATATGCAGTAAAGCATGCTTGTTATACTCACTGTGGAACCTAAGGGGTTAATCCTCTGCATTGTGTAAAAAGGCTGTTTGATTCTGACTTATCTGCTCCTCCTCTTGTTTAAGTGTCCACATCTTATCTCCTGATAAGACAGACTGAACCGTGGCCATTCTGCACATCCTCAGTTTAGTGTGTATTGCTAGAGAGGTTTTTTTTTTCTTGCATGTGATCAGCACAAGGCCAATCATCACTGCCCAGACAGAGGTCAGGGGTTCTGCATCCTCCTACAGCAGAAAGAAAACTCGTCCTACAAGCTTTAACCAGTACTCTGCTGGACACTGATAGAAGTCAAAAGACTGCTCTAACTGTTGATGAGAAAAGGTATTTAGCAGTTTATATTTACTAACATAATTGTATTTCCATGTTCTGTGTACTGTGGGAGACCTGATATAATCAATGCAGGGTCCTGGGTTTAGTAACACCTTAATTGGTGAACACTTTGCAATAATTCACAATGTGTACTCACTGATCATACAATACAATTTTCCTTTACCAGACCAGGGCTTGTAAAACAGTCTAACTATAATTATTATTATTATACAGGATTTATATAGCGCCAACAGTTTGCTCAGCGCTTTACAATATAAACGGAGACAATACAGCAACAATACCGTTCAATACAAGAGGGATAGGAGGGCCCTGCTCCTTGGAGCTATAATAGATATCTTCTTTGTATACGTCTTAAATACTTTTTAAATATATAGCTCAGTGTGTCAGCAAACATGCATTCTCCGAAAATAAATAAATAAGTAAATATGTACAAATTTTAAAATCAGAGTTCATTTATGTGACAGATTGCACAGCGATGTTTTTCCAGTTAACAAAATGATGAGCTGGAATGGATTAGGTGCTAAGAGCCAATCTTTGTTTCTGCAAAGCCCTGAGTCAGCAGGATGATTGTAATGGGGAATAATGCTGCCTTGTTACAGCATGGCTGAAGTCTTCAGTCCTGTCTGTCAGGATAATATCCTGTAATTGGATAAGACATATCTCATTGAAAAGCAGATACATTTCCCTGTTTGTTTCTGCAGATCATCACAGCTTTCCATGAAAAATAAAGCATTAAACTGTAACAAATAGGAAAACATGAAAATACATTGAAGCTGCAACATTACATGAACTCCTTGCTTTTGTGTAAACTGGTCTTTGACATATGCAGGGACAGCAAGCAGATTGTTCATAGCAGCCCCATTGGGTTTCGTTGGACAACTTTGCAGTCCCAATGCATAGACAGAGCAACTTGCCTTACATTCTAATTCTTCAGTTGGTGTGCACTGTAAAAAAGTAAGACATGTTGCAAAAGCAGTAATATACGTATAAGTTGGATAACATGTTTAGTATGGTAGACATCAGACCAAAAAAAGGGACTACTGAGGCTGCACAAGGGACAGTGGGATTTGGTTTCAAAAGAGGGACAGTCCCTTTAAATGAGGGACAATTGGGAACGATGCTGATTGGCGCAGAAATACACTGATCTGGGTGGTGTATGGCTATGAATGACCATGTAAATATGGTCTTAGGGGTGTATCGGGGTGTGCTGCTGACTGCATGTGTTTCTCTCCTTTCATTTCCCTCTCCCTTTTGTCATTGTGCTGCAGCAGCTGCCTCATATCCTTAGCTTCCCTTCTGTGTGAGCAGAGTGGGCTCTATGTGAACTTCCACTACCCCCCCCCCCCTCCAAGCAGTGGACCTGAGCCAGAGAGCAGGAGAGCCAATGGGGGTATCAGAGAGAGGACTTGCTGTGCAGCAGTCGATCATGGGATACATAGTCCTTAAAGGTGCACTGCTCATTACAACTAAATGGAGACTAATGGCTACAAAACTACAGGAACACAATTCCCTGCATACAGAGGAGGAGAGATACAGTGTTTTCTTATGCAAAAATAGCTGAGCTGAGGCAGACCAGCATGGGGGTTGAACAGAGGCAGGCCTGTGCCAGGGTCTGTGCCTGGTATCTGTGAAGACTAGAGAGCAAGACTGAGCCACAGATAGATTTGCTATGCCTTGAGACCCAAGCTGGGGAGACCTGTTCCCATGTAAAACCATCTCAGAGAGGATCTGATCACGAGGATCTGACCATAAGGGACCTATCATGCAGACTTGCAGACTGGGACTTCTTGGACAACTGACAGCCAAGCGGACTGGATCTGATCTGTTGTGTACTTGGAGTGGTGGGCAGAATTATAGGCTTAACCCCTTGTAAACACAGTTAATGCTTACTGTGATTGCCCATTATTTACCATCCCATTGGCCATCCTTTGTGTGCAGTTTTAAAGGGGCAGATACAGGTGTACCACTGACAGAAGGGTCCCAACGGAAGCTTTCTAACATTGACATTCTGGCGCCAGGTACTTTACAGTTACCTCCAGGGATACCCCTGACCAGTGCCAGTAATGCATAAACCCACACACTATTGGGGTTGTATGTATAGGGTGCACTCAGGAGCATTGTTTCGGTATCTATTGTTAAGAAATACAGTGAGGTTTCTTTTATGCCATTCATGCTTTCACTGTTCATGTTATTTTTATAGATACTGTGTGGATTAGTGCAATGGGGCTTAGCCTTGTTGTGGTGTAATTTAATGGTCATAGGTGAGGCTAACTTACCCATCAGTTCATCTAACATATTCTGTTGATTGTTTATTTATTGAATGCATTGCATTTGCCTACCCTTTAATAATACATTCATCTCAATAATCCGTAAATTACTTGTGGTCTATTCTGTGTACCAACATAGAGGGGTAGAATATTAACGCTTAGGCTACACAGATGTGGGTAACCACAGGTATGTTGATGAGGAACGAGTGGGGTTAGAGTGGGGAAGTTGTGCAAGAGTACAGAGTACCAATCAACTCCTGCGGTGGGTTAGTGCTACAGGTGTATGCATGATAAATAGTAAAGGTATCAGTCCAACCAGGACTGATATTTTAGTAAATCACCTGGCAGTAAGCATTCTTTATTTCAGGCTCCAGCTCTATCTGTCAGAAGTCAAGCTGGCAATAGATAACTCATTTTCATCGATTAGCTAGTAGGCTGAATGAAAAAAATTAGCGGATTCCTCCATCCCCACAAGTGAGGTCCATGGAAGAATTCTCTTCACTGGGACATTGTATTCTGACATTGGGACTCTTCATTGACAGAATAAACAATATATAATATCAACGGCTGCAGCCGCAAGCCAAGAAAAATTCTTCAACATTCCCATTCAACAGAAGTTGATCTAATAATCATACTTCCGACAAGTAGGGATGGCCGCACCTGGAGAACAAGGACGAGTCCTATAAAGCAGACTCCCCTGCCAGAAATTGGGAGCTGCAGTATGTATATTCCCAACAATATGCAGTCGTGGCAGACATATTCTATTAATCCAATGCAAAGGAGAACATACAGTATCTTATCAGTTCCTCAAACACTTTAGACTCCACTTTCTGTTTGTCTACACGTAATCTTATTTAAATAGTGATTTAAGAATAGGATTATCAGGAACTGTTTCTTAAAGTATATGTGAACCATTACCTTGTAAAATAACTCATTCAGTTTAAAATAGAAATAAAATGCAAAACATTTGTGTATAGATATTAAAAGCATAATTAACACTTTTTTCCCCCTTTTTAATAAGTGATCACACAATATCTGTTCTCAGGAATTCAGAGAGCTGGGGGAAGAGAAACAGCAGCATGATGAACTTCCCAGTGAATGGCTGTGAAAGGGATGGGGATGACTGTCAGCACAAGTCTTATTATTGGAGGAGAGCACATTGAGTTCCAAGCACAGCTAGAAAACTGACCACGCTGTGCTCTCATGCCTAGTGTGGTCAGTTTTAATAGGAAAGAAGAGGACTGGCAGGAGAACAGGATACTTTTTCTTACAAGTACATGGTACTGCAGACACATATCAGGAATATCAAATGTTGGATTAACATATTCTTTAAGGTCTAGAGTTTCCTAAATTTCAGTAACTGGTCTGAGAATACAGCAGTACTATACTGTATTTGTTCTAACTAGAAAAAACCCACATAAAAATATTGTTACATGACATTTTCTGACTGTGTAGGGATAATCATGGAACCATAGGTGGCAGACAGATCTAGCAAACATGCAAAGAATAAGACACCAACACACCAAGCTGGATTATTGGTTTAACATCGACTTAATAGGATCAACTTTATGTAGCCAGGTCCCGGCTACATCATTATGCTATTCAGGGACATTTACAGATGAGGCTATGATTAATCTTTTGCACCTAGTGCCCAGACTGGGACTGCTACATCACTTTATGTTAGCAGAGTGGATCCAGTTCATCTGACGGCAGTGATCATGGAACCTGTAGTCCTATAGCCAATACATCCTGTATTTCTGAGTGCTGATTGAACTACAACTACCAGAGAGCTGGCGAATCAGAAGGATGCTAGGAGAGCAGATATATTCTACAGTGAGGGACTGGCTCTCTTTCTTGGTGCAGGATTCAGAGCTGAACACAGAGGGACAGCCGTTCTCCTCCAGAGACAGATTGCTGGTTACTACTGTGGGACTCAGTGCTACTACACATCAGTTAAGCACAGCGGTGACACCGATCGCCACACCAGGATCACATCAGCTTCTCCGCATCAGGATTGTCACTATCCAGTTTTCACACAGGCACCTCTGCTTGCCGCGCTGACAGGCCTTCAGGTGGTAAATCTGCACATCCCTGCAAACAGCCAAGAGCCTGGGCAAGAACTCTTGTTTATACAAGGCCATGCTACCCATGGAATTGGAGGGCGGGAGGATGCCCAACCTCTTTTTTGTCATCACTCCAGAGACACTTCATGCAGACACCTTTACACCTCAGTTACCAGGAGATCTTTGCTTTGCAGTACCACAGCCTATCTTTTTACCTTCATTGAATTACCAGTATTTACTAATGCTTATGGGCCCCACAATTGCTAGCAGAAGACAGTGGATGCCACCATATCATGAACTTTAAACATCATAGGACTCAAGTCTCAATCTCTAGTTAAAGGGACCTTTTCTCTTTTAAGGCCATTATTATTCAAATTAAGATACTTATATCTATTTGTGCCAGAGTATACACTTACATAATTCTCTGCATGCCACGTTGTGGTGCTAGTGGCACAGAGGGAGCTGATAAGTCAACAAGCCTTTTCTTCCCCCTCTTGCTGTTGGTGTTGGAATTAAAAAGTTGAAGCTTACTACTCATGACTGTATAACCTGTTAAATGTTGCTAATGGTTTATTCCTATTTTACAAGTGTTCTGCTTTTATGTGTTAACTGGGGTTGTATATCCTAAACCTGCACCCTACTCTTTTGAACAAGTCTAATATAGAGGTGTTGCTAAAGAATAGTGTCTCTTGCATTTTTGTTCTATATTGTTGAAATATTTATGAACCCAGAGTATCAGAGGTGTCTGGAGGCTTGCAAGGTCAGGGCAACCACTAGGGACAAGCATTATCAAGCAGTCCCTGCGGGGGTAGCACTATATTTGTAAACACCAAAACGTTATTTAACCAAATACTTAAATTATAATATTCATCTTAGCCCAGCCACTGAGACTTGAACTGACCAAGCATTTAGAATTACCCATCTCCTTACATGTCCCCTTTGAAATATCAGGCAAAGGGTCCCACCACATAAACCGGACATGAAGAGTGGAAGGGTTTGGGAGGGCAGCTCCTTGCGATCGATACTCTCTGGTGACTGGCAAAAGACCTTATGAGGCAGCCTGCTTTTATAAAGACCCTTTGTGCTTCTAGAAAATTCTGGGGGGGTCAGATGTCCTTAACTGGTGTATCCCTAATGACCCCCCAGAATTTCCCTAACCTTTCATACCATGTGACCCTAATTGACCTATCAAATTAACCTCCATTAAAATCAATGACCTAGGGGTTAAAATGTCACCCCCACAGTCCCATGAGGTAAAGAGGGGCCTAATAAAGGCTTCCCCCTTTTTCCTGTACATTCTCTGGATTAAGGTGTCCAGATGTCTCCAGTTTCTGGGGACAGCCCTCATTTTTAGTAGGGTGCCCTCGGAAAAAATAAACCTAAAATTTGTCTCAGTTTCTCAAATAGAGTCTCCGCTCTGTGGGCTGCAGTGTAATCTACCTGGCAACATTCTGGCTTATTTATTTTATTGGCTGCTTACGCCAAGAGAAGGGGGGGGGGGGGGGAGTGGGTCTGTATACATTCAACAGGTGTGCAGACAAAGCAAAAACTAGGTTTTAGTAGAATGGGAAATGGTTAAACCTTCTTACTTTTTTCATGTTCTAGTAAAATTCCACTTCACGTTTCTTGTACTGGTGTCACCGGTACAGGAAGTGAGGGACATTTACTCAGTCAGGTCACAGAACATAATAGAAAGTATAAGTCTTCTATACTCTTGATTTCAAGATATGGTTAGATTTCATGGCAGGTATTATTTTTATTCAACGACTGGGAAAACATGATAGGTAGGTGATTACCACATCCATCCAGCGTTCCGGTATCAGGATTTTTGGAATGTATATGTATTCCTGAGTTCCATCTAGAATTACACCAGCAATCAGGGCCGTGGATAAGGGGGTACCACCAGTCCTCATGTACGGGCCAGCAGGGGGGCCCAGGCAGCTGTGTGAATTGGATGTAGGCAGGGAGGGTGATTGGTATGGTGGGGGGGTAATTACTGGAACCGATCCCCTGTATAACTCTCTTTGTAGCAGCTGAACGTTGGCTTCTTCTCCTCTCCCTCCCACTGGCTTTCAGCTGCTGCAGAGAGAGCCATACACCGTATCGGTTCCAGTAATTGCCCCCCCCCTGCTGCCCAGGCCCCCTTTGTGTGCTCACCTCCACGGTGCTGCCAGCTTGCCTCCTCTCCTTTCAGCAGCTGCAAGATTACAGTAAGATCTTTCAGGATGGTGAGTGGGGAAAGGGTCCGGTAAATACATCACATTTACCAGCCCCTTCCATTCCCAAATAAACACAATGAGTGATCGGTACCAATCACTAACTGTGTACATTCATAACTGAAGCATAGTAAACTATGTTTTTTTTTGCAAAGGGGGGGCCCTGCCAGGTTGGCTGTATGGGGCCCTGTGGTTTCTAACAGCAGCCCTGCCAGCAATGGCTGCACATGGCTTGCACTCAAAGAGAGGTGCAGGAATAGCCATGGAATGAATATTATATTGTAAGCTCCTCTATGGCAAAGACTAATCCAAATGCATTACACTACTTACTATTGAATAGTGGAGAGTTTCTATACTATTTTACTAAGTGCACACGCTTTTGATTTTTCCGGTTTTGACAGAGAAATGATTTATGAATCATGTAGTTTACACATACAATACCCCTTCTCTCTATACTGCAGAACAGCTGCAAATGATTTACAAGCAAGCACGTTCATACAGTTTAATATAAATGAATCAACATTTGGCTTTTGATACGCAGTTTTCTGTTTAATATGGAGTCTAACAAATTAATATAATACATTAAATTGCCTGTATTTATTAGATGTACCCTCTGGAGACAGCAATCTGTGGAAAATGGTTTTTGTAATAATAACACATTTGCAGATTTATTAACCAGTTCATTACAAGCCATGAATCGTTCAGTGCAGGCTAATCAACTGCATGAAATACAAATGTTTGGGCCCTTTCACACAAGCAGACTCCGCCAAGTGGATTTGCTTACTCAGCGGGGGGCCTGTCCACTGAGCAGGCGGATGACAGGCACAAGTGGAGTGGACACAGCTGCCTGTTCTCTATGGGGTGGTTGGATGTAAACAGACTGCCTGTCCATTTACAGCCAATTTTCATCCAATCCACTAGGCGAATGAGGAATGGATCCCCATCCGTCTGTTTATAGCAGATCGGATGCAGGCGGGTGTAAACAGCCACATGTCTGTTTACATCCACCTCCCCATAGAGAACAATGGGTGGTCCGATCAGGTCTGCCTGAAAAAACGGACATGCGGACCAGTTTGGTTCACCCGTGTGAAAGGGCCCTTCTAGTCCATCTCCAGCAGGTTCTTCCAGGACTTGGAATCCGGCAGAGGCTTCCCAGATTTATTCATCCATGTGTAGTGTCACCCTTACTGGGCTGCTGGTAATAACTGGTTCTTCCCTAAAAGTACAAAGGCTGCCCACTACCGCAAACACCAGTCCATTCACACCGGCACCAATAACATAGTCTAGGGCAGGGGTCTGCAACCTTTAAGACATAAAGAGCCACTTGGACCCGTTTCCGAGAAGGAAAAAAAGACTGGGAGCCGCAAAACCATTGCAACATTTAAAACAAATCCGACACTGCATATATTGCAAAAAGCGCTCTGGTCATGAAGGGGGTTTAAGGGCCCAGTAAGCAAAGGGTTAATCAGGGCCACAGTGTATCGTCATAATCACAATCATAGCCTTAGGTCAGTGGTGGGCAACCTTTTTTTTCAACTGAGCCAAATCTCGTTAAAACCACGATTGAAATTTATTTTGCGAGCCACATTTTTAAAACTGAAAATACATCCCCCATATAGTAATTCATCCCCCATATACTAATTCATCCCCCATAGTAATTCATCTCCCATAGTAATTCATCCCCCCTATAGTAATTCATCCCCCCTATAGTAATTCATCCCCCATATAGTAATTCATCCCTCCTATAGTAATTCATCCCCCATAGTAATTCATCCCCCATATAGTAAATTATTCCCCATATAGTAATTCCTCCCCCATAGTAATTCATCCCCCATATAGTAATTCATCCCCTACATAGTAATTCATCCCCCATAGTAATTAATCCCCCATATAGTAATTCATCCCCCATAGTAATTCATCACCCATATAGTAATTCATCCCCCATATAGTAATTCATCCCCCCTATAGTAATTCATCCCCCATATAGTAATTCATCCCAAATAGTAATTCATCCCCCATATAGTAATTCACCCCCCATAGTAATTCATCCCCCATATAGTAATTCATCCCCCATAGTAATTCATCCCCCATAGTAATTAATCCCCCATATAGTAATTCATCCCCTATAGTAATTCATCCCCCATATAGTAATTCATCCCCCATGGTAATTCATCCCCCATGGTAATTCATCCCCCATATAGTAATTCATCCCCCATATAGTAATTCATCCCCCATAGTAATTCATCCCCCATATAGTAATTCATCCCCCATATAGTAATTCATCCCCCATAGTAATTCATCCCCCATATAGTAATTCATCCCCTACATAGTAATTCATCCCCTACATAGTAATTCATCCCCCATAGTAATTAATCCCCCATATAGTAATTCATCCCCCATAGTAATTCATCCCCCATATAGTAATTCATCCCCCATATAGTAATTCATCCCCCCTATAGTAATTCATCCCCCATAGTAATTCATCCCCCATATAGTAATTCATCCCCCATAGTAATTCATCCCCCATATAGTAATTCATCCCCCATGGTAATTCATCCCCCATGGTAATTCATCCCAAATATAGTAATTCATCCCCCATATAGTAATTCATCCCCCATATAGTAATTCATCCCCCATATAGTAATTCATCCCCCATAGTAATTCATCCCCCATATAGTAATTCATCCCCCATAGTAATTCATCCCCCATAGTAATTCATCCCCCATATAGTAATTCATCCCCCATATAGTAATTCATCCCCCATAGTAATTCATCCCCCATATAGTAATTCATCCCCCCTATAGTAATTCATCCCCCCTATAGTAATTCATCCCCCATAGTAATTCATCCCCCATATAGTAATTCATCCCCCATATAGTAATTCATCCCCCATAGTAATTCATCCCCCATATAGTAATTCATCCCCCATATAGTAATTCATCCCCCATAGTAATTCATCCCCCATATAGTAATTCATCCCCCATATAGTAATACATCCCCCATATAGTAATTCATTCCCCATATAGTAATTCATCCCCCATAGTAATTCATCCCCCATATAGTAATTCATCCTCCATATAGTAATTCATCCCCCCTATAGTAATTCATTCCCCATATTGTGTCAATTCCCTACACTCCCCTACAGTGTAGTCCCCTACACTCCACCGAAACCGCCCTCCTCAAAATCACCAACGACCTACTAACCGCCAAAGCCAAAGGCGACTACTCTGTCCTCCTCCTCCTGGACCTCTCCGCGGCCTTCGACACAGTTGACCACCCCCTCCTCCTTAATAAACTACTGTCCCTTGGCATCAGAGACACCGCTCTCTCCTGGTTCTCCTCGTACCTATCCCGACGCTCCTTCAGTGTCACCTACAATGGTGCCACCTCCCCCTCACTCCCCCTCTCTGTTGGGGTCCCCCAGGGCTCTGTCCTTGGACCCCTTCTCTTCTCCATCTACACCTCCTCCCTTGGCAAACTCATACACTCCCACGGCTTCAACTACCATCTCTATGCTGATGACACTCAAATTTACCTCTCCACCCCTCACCTCACCTCCACTTTCTCCGCCCGCATCACTCACCTCCTAAACGACATCTCTGACTGGATGTCGCTCCATTTCCTCAAACTCAACCTCTCCAAAACCGAGCTTCTCGTCTTCCCTCCTGCCCGCGCCCCCCCCCCCCATCCTATCCATCACTACTAACATCACCACCATCAATCCCGCCCCGCAAGCCAAAGTCCTTGGAGTCATTCTGGACTCTAACCTTTCCTTCCAACCTCATGTCAAATCACTTACAAACACATGCAGACTCCACCTCCGCAATATCGCCAAAATACGCTCCTTCCTTACCCCAGACACCACTAAACTACTTGTGCACTCCCTGATTATCTCACGCCTTGACTACTGCAACTCCCTCCTCACCGTCCTACCCCAGTGCAGGCTCTCCCCGCTTCAGACCATCCTCAACTCAGCGGATAGACTCATCCACCTCACCACCCGCTCCACCTCTGCCACCCCACTCTGCCTCTCCCTCCACTGGCTCCCTATCGCCCAACGCATCAAATTCAAACTACTCACTCTGACCTACAAAGCCATTCACAACACTGCCCCTAACTACCTCACCAACCTGATTCCCAAGTACCACCCTACCCGTACCCTTCGCTCTTCACAGGACCTCCTTCTATCTTGCTCCCTGGTCTCCTCCTCACACGCACGTCTGCAAGACTTCTCCAGGTCCTCCCCCATCCTCTGGAACTCACTACCCCAATCCATCAGACTGTCACCTTCCCTCCTCACCTTCAGGCGCTCCCTGAAAACCCACCTCTTCAGGGAAGCCTACCCCACCCTCACCTAACTGCAGCTCTCCTTCATTCCTCCTACCACTCCATCCCCCACAGCCACTTCCTCCTGTACCACTACCCCCTCCCTCCTAGATTGTAAGCTCGAAAGAGTAGGGCCCTATAACCCCTCGTGTACTGTTTGTAGTTGCTGTAATGTTTCATGTATTGTCCCCCCCTCTATTGTACAGCGCTGAGCAAACCCTTTGGCGCTATATAAACTCAATGTAATGTAATGTAATTCACTTACCTTTGCTCCGCGCGTTTCTCTCGCCGTGTTCCCGCGCCGTTCTGGTCTTCAGGGCGGACTGTGAGAGGAGAGGAGTTTGTCACGCTGCCCCGCCTACATCCTGACAGCCAATTTTTGTCAGCGGGCGCCCGGCACACAGAAGAGCTGCATGTGTAAAGAGCCGCGGCTTGCCGACCACTGAGCTACGGCAACCCTATTGCCTGTCACCTGGTGAGCAGTGTGCTCCGGAGCCGCAGCAAAGGTGAAAAAGAGCCGCATGCGGCTCTGGAGCCGCGGGTTGCTGACACCCGGTCTAGGGGATGGGCTTATGCATAACTACTGATAGCCAATGTGATTTCCAGAACACTGCACAGTCACGGGGATCAATTTAAGGTCTTTACTCACAAGTCCATACCTAGCATCTTACGTTAGGAGGGTGCTACACATGGTATCTTCCAAGTGTTCCATAGTAACATACTGTCAGGAAACACACAACGTGGTTGTCTGACATGAAATATGAATAAAGCATATCGCTTTATAATGTGTACTTATCTCAACCCAAAGCACTACGTTTGATTTCTGTCTGCTGCCTTGTTCCTCTGGTCTCTGCATGGGCCACTTCCAACAAGTTTCCTTGACATCAAGATATATAAAAGTAACAGGGGAGGGATCTCTAGCACACATCCTGTGATTGACAGCCTCAGCTTTGTTCCTGTGTGCTTCGTGAAGGGGTGTGTCCCCCTTCTTTCCAGTCAGCTCTCAGTGAGATCTGCATAGTGTAATTTCAGCTCCCAATCCCCTGCTTTCGGAAAGTTCAGACATGCTGTATAAATTCTGCATTATGAACGGATGTAGAAGAGAGGGCTACAGATAAACAGGTACAAGTTATGTGGGAAGATTTGTTTCAACTGTGTGTATCAGTTTACTTCACTGGGTATATGAAATGGTTTCTAAGGACTTTAAGCTATACAATAGTAGAAACAAGAATAGTTGTATTCAGAGGGGAACTCAATGGCACCACATCCCCTATTATTAGAAATTACCAAGAGAAGAAGGAAAAAATACAAAGAAAGAGACAGAGGAGGAGAATAACTCCTCACATGGAAAAAGGGAAGTGAGCAGGACTTTAAAGGTGCCACAAATAGTAAAACAACACTATAAGCTAAGATGTACAATGTTTATTGTCAATTCAATAAAAGTCAATTTAAAATAAATACATTCAAGTATGCCAACATTAATGGTAATACCTGTTCAAGGACATATATCCAGTGCAATATTTCTCAACATGTTTCACCTATTTTAGGCTTCTTCATGAGATATTAGATATAGCACCAAAGATTTCATAATGCCTCAAATAGGTAGTGTATAGAGCAATTATAGTGCAGTTAGATAGGACATAAAAGTCTCAAAATAGCTTGGACAAAACAATAGTAGAATTTCTACTGAAAATTTGTATAAAAATGCCTAGGAAAATTCATACGAAAATTCTCAGTACATTCGAATGTTATTTAAAAGTAGTTCAATATTTCTTTTGCTTTTAAGATTTGATTTTGGAATGGGAGTACTTTACTGAATGAAAACCACACTCACTGTTAGAAATTCGAGCATTCAAGAAAACATTTCCACCCTGCTCCTTGAAATTTTCCTATCACTGTAGATAAAAATAAATGTTGATTTGACCCCACTAATGATCAGAAAAACAAATGTTCTTACAATGAAAAATGTCAAAGGAAATTCTATTAGTGTGATCCTAGCTGTACTTCCAAGGCTTCCCTAATGGGATAGACCAGGCACTGCACAAGAGAATGGTGCTCTACCTTGCAAGTACTTTAAGGTGATGAGAGACCCTGTTCTTAGTTCCTTCACAATGTAAACTTTGTGTAGCCCAATGCCCCCTTCCCTGCAGAGCCCACCACATCCCACAGAAACTCTTCAGGTCAATGGTGGGCCATCAGGGCCAGCAAGGCCTTTTTTGCTGGCCTTGACACTGCCTAAACAGAATCACTGACTTACGGTTTAATATATTTTCTCCAGAAATGTGTACTAAATTATAACCTATAGTCTACAATATTCTCTTCATTTCATAGATTTCCTCCTGTTTGCTCTGCTTCCAGTAGTGTAGGTTTTATATTTTATTTACACTTTTTTATACAGACAACCCTGGCTATTCCAGGCCCCACTTTTTCCATATATCCGGTTTTGCCATGCTGGATTTTTAAGGGTATAGCCAATATTTGCTGGATTAACTCAGGTAAGACATCACTGAAGGCCTAGATGTGAAATGCACAGCCTGCCACTGCTTCAGATATAGGCAAACATTTCATTCCCACTCACTGCATTTTGAACAAACCCCGACATGAAATATGAAGAAAGCATTGTGATAATTGTGCGCACAGATATGGACGCGGACAACCATTTTGCTAAGATCCACCATCTTGTATCATATTCTGCAAATATCATTCTCTCTCCCTCTAGCCCCCCACCCCTTGCAAGGAAAGTGGTCTCTGTGTGTGCTGAGTTCAGGAGTGCACAGGGCACAGCTGGATATGCTTCATGGTTGTAAACCATGGACATGAAAGCATTCCAGAGTGGCAGTAAAACGCACATCCCACTTGAAACCACTTTTTCATACAAATTTATAAATCCCAACAGGAACAAGGTACAATAAAACAAAGCATATATTCAGATAGGTTAGTTTAATACGAATCACCTGACACCTTACACTCTTATGTGGCACCTACACGAGAGTAGAAAGCAATATGTCTTTATCTGGAACGGTAAGATATGTCATATTTGATGTCTAGACGTTCAGGATATGATTCTGCGTATTAATCTGCCAGTGGCTAGGATGCTACATGTACCTATAGAAGGGTATTGACCATGGTAT
Source organism: Staurois parvus (assembly GCF_062004578.1). Taxonomy (NCBI): domain Eukaryota; kingdom Metazoa; phylum Chordata; class Amphibia; order Anura; family Ranidae; genus Staurois; species Staurois parvus. The sequence goes on from NW_028318784.1 coordinate 5,641,886, forward strand.
AAATGCGGGAGGGATTTGGTCATAGCTGGGGTCCCCGCCTAAACACCCCTCCCCAAATGAGGAGATCGGTTCTCTGCTTTAAAGAGACACCCTGCTGGGTTCCCAGAAAAGAGGCTGTCATGCCTGGAGTAAGAAGAAGAGATTCTCCCTTTTAACATCAGGAACCAACTTCGGGAGAAAAGGTACCCTTTTCTTCAGGACACTTGAACTCTGCTTAAACCAGGACTTCTGCAAGTATCCTACCTTCTTAAACTTCTTTCTTTTATCTCTCTGTTGTGGTATTTTCCTCTCTATTTATATATATATATTTGTTACATCTTTTTTCTAAATATTTTTATTGGACCATTTTGACCTTTTTAGTAATACATCCTATTTTCTGAAAAGTGTTGAACTGTTTCTAAAGCTCTTTAATGCAAACTAAGAATCCCTGTCTCTGAAGAGCGCTACTGTGTGTTTTAAAACCTCTGGATACATCTGTCTGCAGTGACAGTGTGTATACAGACGCTTATTCAAACATCATAGTGTTACTGCTAAGATTTGTGAGTTTCCACCTTCTCTGTAAAAAGGTGGTGGTGGCAGTGTGAAGGGTTAATTGCGTAATGAACCTGACCCAGTAACAATCGCTCTCAGACTGCTGGTACCTAGATTGTGGTCCAGCGAGCTGGAAAATCTTTGTGCAGGGTGCAGCTGAGAGTGGCATTGTTATGCAAGTGGCAGTGCGGTTTTAGATTGGCTAGTCCTTCGGTCACAAGTTGGTGAGAAGGGCTGGGGTCTGACGCCGCGCCTGTCACATATTGGCTGGCAGTGTATGTGGGATAGTTTGCAGTAGAGCATTCAGTGCATTGTTAGGAATTTGCTCTGCACTTAAGGATTGTAACCTTTGTGGAAACAGTCCTTAGAGACAAGTGGTGCATATTTTTATATATATATATATATATATATATATATATATATATAAAGAGACACAGCAACAGCTCCCTCCTTTTTCTGCTTTCTCTTCTACCTTTTCTTGCAATTATGCCTGGGGTAGCAGAATACAAGAGAACGATCAAAAGTGATTTAAGTGAGGAGTGTGAAGTGAGAGGAATTGACGTCGGGGGAAAAACTCGTGAAAATTTGATTTGTGACCTACAGGAGTATGATATCCGGGCAGACCAGAACCCGGGGGAACCTGGATCTGAAGGGGTTCCCGCCACCTCCGATCCCAGTGGCTCAGATACGGCCTCGCAAGATGGGCATACAGAGACTGACACTGGAGTACCACCGCATGTTGCCTCCGGAGTGCCTGTAACCAGCAGAGACTCTCCTCAGATGCAGGAAGCCCTGAAACGCATCATGGAGGCAGATCCTCTGGCATACCTGCAGTTCATGGAATGCCAGGCAGCGGCTGACCAAGAAGGGCGCAGAGGGAAGCTGATCGTCAGCACGAACTGGAGATGGCTAGACTCCAGCAGCAGCCACAGGCTCAGAACCTCAGGTCCCTAGAGCACAGGGACGCCTCTCCAGCCGTGGGCACAGCAGCCAAGTTTCCAGTGATGGAAAAAGACAATGACATTGACATGTATTTACTGTCATTCGAAAAAACATAGCGTCCGTACCATCTGCCCCAAGCACAATGGGTTCAGTACCTGACACCAGGGCTACGAAGCAAAACCCTGGATACGTTTGTTGAATTGCCAGAGGAGCACGATGACAATTATGGAGCTCTAAAGGAAGCGATTGTCCGAAAATACCAGCTGACCCCGGAAGTGTACCGGAAGCAGTTTAGGTCCTTGCAAAAGGGACCTAGGGACTCTTACACGGATGTGGTAAGTCGCTTACACACCACATTCCAGCAGTGGGCCAGAGAACTGAAAGCTGAAGATCTCATGATACGAGATCAACTACTGCATTTCTGCCCGGCAGCCATCAGACAGTTTGTATTGGAGAGAGAACCCGCATCTGCCAAAGCTGCAGCAGACCTGGCCGACACCTATGTCCACACGCGGGTGCCTGACCATCGCAAAGCCCCTCTGAATGGCTGGAAAGGAGGAAAATCCCCCATAGCAACCCCTCCTACGCCGGTGAGTCAAGCTTCCCATCACCCAACACCTGCAGTACTTGGGGCCAAGCCATTCCTGACTGACAACCACAGATGTTACACCTGTGGGAAACCTGGACATCTCAGGACGCAGTGTCCTGAGCAGAAGAAGATGACATCAGCTGGCCAGCAACTCTTCTTCAGTGCTGTTTGTCCACAGGAAGACTCGGGTAACCCACGCCAACTTGCAGCCAGTCACCGTGGGCAACCGGACTGTAACTGGTTTCCATGACACCGGAGCAGAGGTCACCTTGATCCGACCGGAGGTGATTGAACGAGAGAACACCATCCCAGGAAAGTTCCTTACCCTCACTGGAGTTGGGGGGACCCGTTCATGCATACCCCGTGCTAAGGTATGCATTGATTGGGGTGCGGGAAAGGGTGTGAGGGAGGTAAGAGTCTCGGATGAAATTCCCACACCTGTTCTGTTGGGTGCCGATTTGGGTACTCTTGTTTCCTATTATGCCCCTGCCAAGAACACCCTGGAGGCCCCCTGGAACTCTCTGGACATGCCAAGGTACTGTGTGCAGATGTTGGGTTAATATCTGGGCAACCTGTGGATGGACAGAGGGAGGAGGCTGGGGATAGAGTGGGGTTACAGGATTCTCCATCACCTGTGTCATTGATGGTACAAATGTAAATGTCGATGATGATGATGATAATGACGATGATGATGATAATGATGATAATAATGATGATGCATTTTCATTGTTGGGGGTCACCCACAGTGCTGTGAAGTGGGCAGAGGTACAGTCTCTGGGTGCCGAGCAAAGGGATGGTCTGGGTATGCCCTTTCTTTGCTCCAGCCCAGAGGATTCAACCTTGATAACCTCCCAGCAGTTGTCTTTGTATGGTACTGGACAGCTGGGTGGTACTTGTAGTCCCAAGGCCAAGGCAGCACTGGGGAGTGACCAAAATGTTGAATCCATCAGCATACTACCTGTGAACTTCCCTGCTGAGAAAGGTAAACAACAGCTTGACTGGGACAGTGAGAAGCTGGGAATGAATGGTCTACCAGCAGGGGGCTTGGGGACTGAAAGAGTTAACCGGCTGCTCATGGTGTCCAGTCAGCCTAGGAGACATGTATTGAGAGTGTCACCTTATATGGCCTGTCAAGGTGTATGGGGAAAATCTGAAGCCAGGGAGGAAGTCACCTCCAACTATTTCTGTCTTAGATTCACCCCCCACAAACTAACCAGGACAGCGTATGTTATAGGCCGTGGCAGCACACCTGGATTGGAGGTGCAAGAGGCCCTATTGGAGTTGATAGCCGATCCTCAGAGAGGGTGCTTCAGCCATCCACACCAATCACCCTTCCTCTCCATTCAGGTACAGCAGCTGCTGGCAAGGCCTGTGGTAAATGATCTCTGGGTTCAGGGAAACCCTGGGAAAGCCCACCGTGCTGTTCATGAGCTGGATGGCAGGGTGTATCCTTCCCTCGTGCCTTCGGCCCACCTCATCTCACAGGAGGTGCAGACAGAATGGGCCAAAGAAACAGAGGGAATATCGCAGTCAGGAATCCAGAAGTCCCGCAGGGGAGAAGGGACTGCACAGGTGAGAACATCAGTGGACTCTGAGACAGGTAAGTGTGTGTTTGTTAAAAGTCAGCAGCTACAGTTTTTGTAGCTGCTGACTTTTAATAAACACAAAAAACGCCTGGAATTCCACTTTAAAGTATAATAATAGAGTCCAAGGCACAGTGGCAGCTTTGCTCCCTCATCCCTTTGACATTGATAAGGATAATTGACATATAAACATTTGTATTCTCTGTAGTGACATGGTTCATCCATCAGACATCAACTGCCTACTGCATTTTCCCTTGTGAAGTGACTGTGTCAGGGATCCCCTCGATCCCTGCCGCGATGGTTCCGGCGCAGGCGCACTGCTCCGCCCTGTGCAGGGACACGGGCACTAGGTCTGGGCCGGCCGAGTTCGCGCATGCGCAGTAGAAGCCGCGGCCGCCCGCTGGGCACCAATGGCAGCGCAGGGCGGGATATTTAAATGTCCCTGAGCTGTCATTTCGTTGCCTTCTGGTCTTACCTGCTTCCTGTGATTCTGAACCTGTGCCTTGTAAGTTATTTGACCCGGATTGTTCTTGACCTGCTGATTTCTCCTGCCCAGACCCTTGCTTTGCCTGACCTCTCTCCCTGGATGCCCTTTATTAGATCTGACCTACTGTTGCTGACCTGGCGTGTGACCCGACGATTCTCTGCCTGCTCCCTTGTACCTTACCGTCTTTTACGTTACCAACTCGGCCTGTCTGACTTCGCACTTGCTCAGCCATCCATCCATCCATCCCATCGGGGTCACCCGACCTCCTCACATCTGGCTCTCCCTGGTTGGAGCCCCTGGCGAACACCCCTACCACTGACAGGTGTGCTCAGTAGTGGCGACCTGATCCCGGGGTACTACAAGTCCATCCCCACCATCAGGGGCCCTGGTGAACAAGTACCCTGGGGCTTAGACTCCGCGCTCTGGGCACGCCTGACCAGTGGAGTGCTAGTGGTGCCGCTCGGCGGTCCCTCACAGACTTGCACAGGTTTGACCAATTGTGCTTCACTGTAGGACCATGAAGGATGTAGCCATAGGCTCCTGCATAGATTGCCTTGATTGCCTGGTGTCACAAATGATAGAGCAGGACCATTTAGTTAATGTGTAAATTATTAAAATGATATCAAGAAGACTAAATAATATGACATTCAACTGTGTATTTAAAACGTAACAGCAAGTACCCAGAGATAAATTTTTTACAACCGGTATCCACTACACATACACAATCCAATAAGTGTCCAATCCCTGGGTGCCAGGATATCACTTTCTCCCCAGAAAGTTCAAAATCAAAACTCCTTCACAGCATCCAAACAGTGAATAACCCCTATAACCATATGTAGACTCTCCTTCTTCTCTTCAATATCCTTCAATGTGTGCTTTTCACACCAAAATCTTCATCTTCAACTTGGTACCCTCAAAACAATGCACTTAAACACACATAGTGCATTATCCTTAACCACTTCCCGTCCGGCCCATGTATATAAACGGCCGGACGGGATCAGTGCAAGAGCGGGTTGTTGTTCATAAACGGCGCCTGCATTTTCAAGCTGTGCCCGCATTTTCAAGCTGTTCAGGACCTCTGTGTGAGGTCCCGATCATGTGATCACTGATTGGCCAATCAGTGATCACATGCACAGTAGTAAGAAAGATGTCACTTCTGACATCATCGCTTACTACCTGTGAAATCTGTGAATGATCACAGAGATCACATGGTACAAGGCTAGTCACAACAGCCTTGTACCATGTGACAAGCTGTGACCAATCACAGCTCTCACAGTATTTCTCAATGGCTGCAAAAATACAGCCAAAGAGAAGGAGAAATGATTGCTTTTATAGCCTTTATGGGTGTAAAAACAATCAATGTAAAAAAAAAAAAAAACAATCTTCATCACCCCCCACAAGTAGTACAGTGTCACTATGGTGACTCTGTACTGCTAGAGTGACAGTATGTTAAAAAAAATAATAATAATATAAAAAAATGTAAAAACATTTTTGAAAAATTATTATTTTTGGTTATAAACTAATGTGGGTTATTTTTTTTTACTAAAAAGATAATCGAATAATTGTTGGCCAAGATTTATTAAGAAAGATTATTTATTTGCAAAATGTTATAAGAAAAACACTTTTTTTCTAAATTTTTGAACTTTTTCATTTTTATAGCAAAAAAAATAAAAATCCCACCAAAATAAAGTTTTATCTGTCTCAAAAAATGCTAAAACATTCATATGGGTAGTAAATTCATATAGTGTTGCAAGATTCATATAGTGCGCAATTGTCATTCAAAGTGAGATAGCACTGAAAGCTGAAAATTGGCTTGGACAGGAAGGGGATAAAAGTGTCCAGACTTGAAGTGGTTAATACACTCACAACTATCTTAAATGAATCACACTCACATAAATGTGTCAAAATCCCTGCATATCCACTCCACCACCTGTTCACTTCTATTCATCTGCAATTCTTACCCTTACCCTCTGTCTATATTTAAATGACCTTGTAACAAGTTCCACAGAAAATTATCTTCAGTTCACAGCTTCCTTTTTCTGTCCTCCCCTTCACAGCAGATGTACCCTCCAGAAAAATTATATTACATAGTGTAGTACTATCATTTCCTCCATATTGTGTCCTCCCGTGCTCCACTCTTTATCAAATTGTGACCACCAGTGAAAAAGTAATAGAACCACTCCACCACCTCACAGACCATGCACCTTACCAGACTAAATCAGTCAGATAGCATTGGATAGAGACAACTCTACCGCTTCTTCAGTCCAGGGAACATCAGCAGCAGGATCATATTATTATCTCTATGAGAAAATATGAAAAGGTAGCTAACAGACCAGAAGTCCAAGCTCAGGTTGATGCCTCTAATCAATTTAGAAGTTCAAGCTCTTCTATACCTTCACGACTCTAATTTAGAACTACAAGCTCTGTAACACCTTCATGCTTCTAACCAACTTAGAAGTCCAAGCTCTACCACACCTCCAAGCCTCTAACTTGTTCAGAAGCCCAAGCTCTACCACACCACCATCCTCTAACCAACTTAGAAGTGCAGGTTATGCCACATCTCCATCTTCTAACCAATTTAGAAATCCAGGCTTTGCCACACCTCCATCCTCTAACCAGATTAGAAGTCCAAGTTCTGCCACACCTCCATGCCTCTAGCCAAGTTAGAAGTCCAAGCTCTGCTACTCCTTCATGCCTCTAGCCAACTTAGAATCCAAGCTCTGCCACATCTTCAGGCCTCTAGCCAACCTAGATTTGCAAGCTCTGTTACATTTCCATGCCTCTAACTGACTCAGAGGTCTAAGCTCTGCCACATGTTCATGCATCTAACCAACTTAGAAATCCATGCTCTGCCATACCTCTATCCTCTAATGAACTCAGACGTTCGATATTTGTTATTACACTATGTTCCCATCCAATAAAAAAGCTGCTTTGCAGGAAGGAATGGCACAGTTTGTACCTTGTAAAGTTGGTATTTGCCACACTTAGTGTGACAAGGACAAACCCACACAGCAGTAAAAACCAGAAAAACCTTTTTCTACCCTACCCACCTATTCAAAAGTCTTAATAAGGCAATTTTCAATGAACAAAGGAATTTGGGGAAAAAAAAAGCACAGGACAAATGGGAATTTTCATGCAGCTTTTCCTTCAGGCTTTCACAAGTTTGATGAATAGACCTCTCATGGACAAGTGGCTGAGCTTTCCAGCATAATTCCAAAGCTAACAAAGTGAATAATGGAATCCTGCTCCGATCCTGGTCATTAATGGACAATTAAACCAGAATCGATAAGAGAAAACAATTAGGAGAGGCTAGATTTATGGATGCCTCTCGTACTTAAAGAATGCATCTTTTAACCGTACTTCCAATTTAATTTGATGTAGCAGCTCAAAGAAGCCAAAAATAGATTATGTAGAAAAAGTAATTAAAGAACAAGAAAAGGAGACCAAAACATAGTATTCTATAGAGGATGTAAGATAAAACTAGCTGGGTCTATATTCTTTAAAAAGCACAAAATCTATGGTATATTTCCATCAATACAAATTTATGTCTGCCTGGCTTCCATGTTGTACCTTAAAGCTGAACTTCAGGCACATATATTAAAAAAATAAAATGAGTGCAGTTATTTATTTAAAAAAAAAAAAACCTGTAGATTTTTAAATGAGGCTAGTAAAAGAATGTGAATCTGTCTTCATATTAGTATTAACATGGGGAAGGAATACAAGCACAATGGGCCTAGGCGATCGCAGCAGAGGTGGGAATGGGTACCTGTCAAAATTGGGTACCCCCACTCCCCAAACGTGCCAATCCTTAACTGGAAGTGAGGGACAAAAATTTAAAACAAAACTTCCCCTTTTGGGTGGAGCTCCACTTTAAAGAAACATTACTGACCTAACTGTGTTTTCTGGCAGTGGTGCCTGCCTGGCCTGACTGTAGAGGTCTGAAACTGCCCCATAATCAGCCACGCTCATATTCCCCACGTTTCTAAGTAGTGGTTGTGCTGGACGTCTGCAAGGAGACTACAACTTCCACACAGATAGCAAGGGTTACAGTCTGTCGCTGCTGGTAGGGCACAGGTGGTGCCTACTCAGGTGGTGTCTGCTTTTTGAAGAAATAAAACTGTAGGACTTTAGACACTTTTTGTTTCAATGCACCTGGAATGTATTTTGCTAATTTACACTGAAAGTTCAGTTGAGTGCCATACATGTATTGAAATTTGGCTGGTTCGTGCCCATGTATGGGTGCTCTGGCTATACACAAGTAGTACTATTGATCTTGGGCGGGTGGCCACTTTTATGCATGTTTGAGTTTTTGGTACGTGGGTGCACTAGGACCCTGGTTGCCATTGTGCTACATGCTGGGGTCCAGTGCACTCCTTTGCCTTTAAGAGGGGTGGCTCCCTCAGGTCCACCTGCCCTTGATCTATCCATTAAATGCATGTGCCTCTACTATGGGGACTCACAAATTGTAGAGTTAGGACCACAGATTATCAGGGTGCCGTGTCGTGGCTCTGTGGCTTACGTATGTATTTGCAAATGTGTGCTAACTAAACCCCTGTTATAAACGCATACTGTTAGACAGGTTAATTCGGTTGTTAGCAGGCTGGCTGGCAAGTTGTCCAAGAACATTGTTCTCTCCCCCTTATTCACTAGTACTATTGATCTACCTGTGTACGATTGGCCTATCGTGTTTTTCCCAAACGATTAGTGCTGGAGGCTATAGCCGGCAATACTAATCATTGTTTTATGCTTGGAGAAGTCTCCCACAGGTGGAACACAATAGCTTCAAAGTCAGTGTTGATGGGGGAATTCCTCCCAAAGACATGCTGGTATGTTAATTGGATCCTGTTTAACTTGGCCCTAGTATGTGTATGTATGAATGTGTGTTAGGGACCTTAGATTGTATGCCCCTTGAGGGTTAGGGGCTGATGTGAATGTACAATATATGTAAAGTGCTGTATAAGTACCTGCAATAAATAAAATAAACTGTGCGTGTTTTCCCCAAGCTGTGTTCTCCTGCTGGGGTGTTTGCATTTGGCATTTTCTTTAATCCAAAATTTTATTGCAACTAGCCTCCGCCGCCGCACCACGCTGCACCTCCCCACATGTATGGAAAGATTAACATTTTCTTATTTACTCATTTTGCTTTGGTAAATATACCATATAAAACATTTTTTTTATAACTGTTCAACAAAAAATATATCTCTTGATCCTGTGTAGAGGTGTTCATCCATCAAAAGTTCTTCATCCATCAAAACTGCATGTAAATTAGGTCTGTTAGAATGAGGCAAAATCGAATGTTCTCAGGCAATATTCTCTACAGATCGATTATATGACTAGGGAAAACGCTGCATTATAGCCACTATATGGAGTTGAGGGGCAATGTCAGTCAACTAGTGGGAGCATCCAAGCAGATACCGCCACTGTTCGGGCATTCTGACAGCCACAGATGCCTATTGCCAGATTACAATAGCTGGCAAGGGAGATTCCTTCATCCATGCTGCTTAGGGTGGGTGGGGGAATCAATAGATTTCTCTTGTTCAGCCTGCAGGCTTCCGAAATGTTTATGTATATGGTCAGCTGTACAAAGAGGTTTTGACTCTCTTGCAATGACCCTACACAAAGCAAAAACAAACAGGCAAGATAGCTCCTGGCGTGGCACATATATATACAACAAACAGGTTTCATTAGTAGTTTCCTTGTATTTTCTGGTTGAGGTAGGACTTTGTTTGTATATAACTTCTGCTTCAAATTTTTTACTGTACAGATGTTGTCATACATCATAAGATATTCTGGAGCTTCACAGTGCCTCATCATTCGCAGCTCTGAGTCATCTTTGTAGGAGTAACACATACCACACATATCCCAGTGCTAGGTAATGAATTCTGCATCTTCCTGACACACTCCTCCTGGAACCTACGCACTGACTAACACCTTTCCAAATTTGTGATTAACGGCAAGAATGTGTTAAAAACTCCACTCTATATTTATTTTATTTTATGTAGAGGAACTCTGGAGGAACATATGCAAGCATATCAACATAAGTCTTCCAGAAAAGGACCTTGAAGGGAAAATAACTAGTAAATGTGTAAAAATGATTCATTGGTGTGGAAAGAGGAGGTATGAAATGTTCCTTCTGAATTTCACAAGAGATACTGTAACTACAAATCCAGCATCAGCTGAAAAAACACACATGAGTGTCTTATGACCGTGAAAAAGAGAAGTAAAGGGGCTTGAATAGGTGGGTTGTAGTATCAGAGTCCTTAGTTTGATCTAGACAACGCAACTTTTTGTTGGTAGGAACAAGAGTCCATTGGTGTGTAGGTGGGTGGCCACCTGCACCCTAGGACAGGGCTTGAAAAAGCCGCTCGCCAAATGCGAGGAGAAATTCCTCTGTGGCAAGCGGTGAGCACTGATGAAGCTTGGAGCAACTGCACCTGCGCTCCAAGCCTTATTGAGAAGCCGAGTACCGGTTTACAACTTCCGGTTTCTGGCTTCTGTGGCACCGCCGCCGAGGGGACAAGTGCAGGAGAGGTCCGCTCTCCTCCGATGAGAGGACTCGGGGGGACAGTAAGTACTGTACACAACATTTCCTATCACTATAATGGAGTACAGGGGAGCTGGGATATACATTACTGTGTACAGTTTTATATTTCGGACTATTTATTCTAAATAAAAATGTAATTTCATAAGCTGTAAGGGGGCGTGGTTGGGGTGGGACGGGGGTGGGGCTGGGGGCGGACCTGGGAAAGGTTGGGTGGGGCAACTGGTGGCGAGTAAGTTTTGTGACCTGCTAGTAGGTCTGGACTCTAAATTTTAACCCCTGCCCTAGGAGCGCTGTTTTTACTTTGTCGGGCAGCAGTGCAGAAAGTGAAGCTGAGATCCAATGACCGCCCAGTCACTTCTTGGTTAGCTGGCATTAAGGAGAATTAAAGAGTTCCACCCGATTTTTTTATTTTTTCCCTATGTCTACATTACAGGTGGCCCAACAATGTTTGGCAGGTTATTTTTTTTCTTGCAAAGTTCTCATACCTTTTGCTGCCATAATAATTAAACTTATGTTGTATCTCACCGCGGCGAGGTATGTCATATCTGCCCACCCGTTGGTTCCTTGGATCAATGAGTCATCAATCCAAGGAATCAATGAGCATCCGCCGCTTGTTGCATCACAATATTTCCAACCACACTTGCCTTCCCCAGGTTGTCTTTTGATTGACAGGCCGCCATAACAACGGGGCGGGAACTTTCACCATAGCCGCCATTGTTAGGGCAACCTGCTGTAAACAAATTGCACCACGCAGTGTTCTTACTGCGCAGTCGCGAGATGAAAAGGTGAATGCTGGGACAGCCAGCAGCACTGAATACTGGAAGTATATGCTATGGGCTTCAGATGCCCACATCCTTCATGGAACCTGCCTGCTTCCGAGATCTATGTAAGATATTTTAGATTTAATAATTAACAAGCATGATATCAGACATAGCAGTAGTCTAATATTACAGTGCAGGTTGTAATAATTACGGGGGAGCTTTTTTTTAAAAAAAAATGTATGGGGATGGGAATTCCACTTTAAGGACAAAGTTCTTTTGTCCATACTTCTCCTGTAGGTCAGAAGAGTACACTCCGTTCTGCATTCCTGTGATCCACATTCAGCCAATAGTGAGCTAAAGTCCCCTGTTGTCTGACATCACAGAGCAGGTCCAGGCTCTGCTGGGATCCCGACTTTAATGTCAGGATCCACACAGATGCCAGGATCCACACAGCTGCCAGCTAGCTCAGCCTCTCAGTGTGCTGCTGAAAGCCTGAGCCAGTTGATCCAGATTCCTCCACAGCCCAATTTTTAGTGAGTGCTGGAGAGGCGGAGCAGAGAGCCAGTGTCTGAAAGTCACCGGTTCTCTGCTCACCGGAGACCAAGAACTGAGCAATCAGCAGTCTTTTATCACTCAGTTTTTGGTCTTAGAGGTGGCAGGGGACAGATTCAGCACTGGACCAATTCTGCATCTACCTAGATGAGTTAGAAGGCTTGTTTTATTTCAAATCCTATACTTCTCTTTTTAGTAAACAAAGCAATCACATAATTGCTGTCTACTACTGGAGCCAAGGGAAGCCTGGCAGAGGACTAATGTGTCCTCTGCCATGGACACTGAAGGCCGTCTTGAAAGAGCCTTTGTCTAATTAGACATAGGAGTTGATTTACTAAAGACAAATAGACTGTGCACTTTGCACTAATTTTCCCCAGAGCATAATGAATGTAATGAAGGTTCACTTTGTAAAGAATACCCAAGGAATATGAAAAAAACTGCAGTTTTGCCTCCAATTGATTGGATGATTGAAATCAGCAGAGCTTCACAACATTTACTAGGCTCTGGGTAAAATGAGCACAACTGCACTTGCACAGTTCACAGTTTATTTTCCTTTAGTAAATCAACCCCACAGAGTTCTTTTGAGATTTTGGGGTCCATCTTGGACACAGAGGGGATTTATATCCCCTTTGTGCCACTAGAGCACACTCAGAAGGGTGGTAAGTTAGAGAAAGGGACAGGAACCCACCTGTTAGGGAGAGTTGGCATTTAGCAACAGGTATAGGTTCCAGGTGAGGAGGCAAGGTCCTGGCTTCAGTTTCAAGCAGAGCTAATCCCTCCAATCCTCCTATGTACATGAGGCAGACATAGTTGTTAAGTACTTTTGCACGCTCTGATTCCTGTTGGTATCGGTTTAATTTGAAAAATATCTTTTTTCCAAGCATTTGTTTAATTTTCTCTTGATACAGGTTAGTCACACTTTATGCACTGTTTATGCTATGTTTGATCAGTTTTGTGTTTGTTCTGACATTCACTTTCTCTGTTTAGCATTTTATATGTTAGTAACGGTAATTCTCTAATAAAAATTGATGTGCTTTTCCATGTGGCATGCGCTGCCACTATAAAGAAAGTAATTATCTGTACAATGCGATCCAGTTCTGTTTTACACATTAAACTCAGAATGAGCAAGTGAGCAACGTGTGCTTTGTGCTCTCCTCTTGATGCAGATACTGCAGCCTGCATCTTTGTCATACCTCTCACTCAGATCACTGATAATCCTGTAACATTTGGGGGCTTCGTCTATATTTTTTGCAGGAGAATATCAAGTGAAACAAATAGCTATTCACCTTGAAAAGTATGTTTTGGTCACATAGTTATATGATATAGGATAATATATTTTGAATAATTATTCTTCTATTATTATCTATGCGCTGCTCTCTTTGATTACAATCTGTAGATTATCTGGTATCAGGATAATTGTGCGAGCTGTTTTACATTTTATTAAGAATTAGCGCAGATTTTTTTCTATATTTTTATGATAATGGAAAATACTCTGGCCAAGCAAATGAACAAAACGTCGAAACTCTAAATGTAGCTAAAAGCGGTGCAGCGTTTACACGCATTTTTTCTGCATTTAGAATTTTTCTGCTACCAGGAGAGCTAAACATCTACAAGAGTTCATGTGTGCATGTAGCCTAGAAGCAGGGGCGGACTGACCATTTGGAAACTCGGGCACTGCCCGAGGGCCCGGGGTCAGTAGGGGGCCCCATGAGATGCCCCTGGTACTTTTTTCATAGGCTTTTTTCAGTTTGGGAAAGGACGCAGGGGCCCCATCATCCCCTATTGCCCGGGGGGCCCATGAGTTGTCAGTCCGCCCCTGCCTAGAAGTATCTAAAAGTTTGGCTAAAATATTTTGGTGCTAAAAGGTTCATGGAGAGAAGGTCAGGTTTCCTCTTTGGGTTGGTGGTCTGTGAGCAAGGCTGTGTGCTCTCTAATCTGACCATGTCTGCATTCCTCAGATATCAGGCCCTTGTAGTCACTGGCACGAGTTGGGGGCTGGGACATTTCATCACTTTATCCCAGCAGGACCACACTACTATCCAGTGCGCTGTTTTGATTTCTGCTGTGTATCCGGCTCAGCACACAGAAGAGCGATCCGAGAAAAATGAAGGGGCAGCTCTGGGTTTGCAGCTCTTGTTTACAATATACACAATTTCAGAAAGAAATTACCAGCGTGAAACTTCTGCTGAAAGAGCAAATTCTTCCAGAAAAAAAATAGTGTACAGATTATTCTGAGCCTTGTCCGTCCCCCAGACACTCCTCACTCACCTCTCTGTGCTGGCAGACATGTATACAGAATGTAGGAATGTAGTGACCCCAGGAGTTCCCTTTCATGTAATCAGCTTCATTATTGACTCCATCCCAGGAACATATAAAAAGGTTTCTACATGGATTATAGCATGCCGGCTTTGTGGGTTCACTCTTTTATCTTTCATTTCTGAAGTCCTGGGTTCAGTTTGCACCTGAGGTACAATCTGCATGAAATTATTATTATTATTATTATTATTATACAGGATTTATATAGCGCCAACAGTTTGCGCAGCGCTTTACAATATAAAGGGAGACAGTACATTTACAATACATTTCAGGACAGAAGGAATAGAAGGGTCCTGGTCGTGGAGCTTACAATCTAAAGGAAGGGGGAGGTGGTACAAAAGGTGATAGCTGCACGGGATGATCTGATGGAAGTGGCTCAAGAACAGTTCTTAGGTGGAGGTGGGGTAGGCGTCCCTGAATAAGTGAGTTTTCAAAGATCGTCTAAAGGCAAACAGAGTGGGGGCTGACCGGACATGCTATGGTAGGGAGTTCCAGAGGATGGCCTGAAGGCGAGTGTGAGAGGAGGTGACAAGGGAGCTAGAGAGCAAGATGTCTTGGGAGGAGCGGAGCGGGCGATTTGGATGATATCTGTGGATGAGGTTGGTGATGTAGCTAGGGGCAGTATTGCGGATGGCTTTGTATGTTGTGGTTAGTATTTTTAATTTTTTACGTTGGGTTAGTGGAAGCCAATGAAGGGATTGGCAGAGAGGGGCAGCAGTCGCTGATCATTTGGTAAGGTGTATGAGTCTAGCAGCAGCATTCATAATAGACTGAAGGGAGGGTAATCTGTCTAACAGTGCAAGAGAGTGGCTGCTCTCGTGGGTCTCTGCATCCTCATTTACTGAGAGACAGCAGTTGGAGTCATTGGCTCCCGTGACTGTCAAACAGAGCCTGTGAGGAGGGAGCAGAGGAAGAGCTGCACTCCGTTCTACGTGTCTTATGTCTGTGTATTTTATGGACATTCAGAGCAGGGCTCGGGAGCAAGCACGCGCAAGTGCCCCCAGAGCAAGAGGCTTGCTATGAGGGCACTTGGAGAAAAGGAGAAGCCAGGAGCGCAGGCAGGTGACTCATAAAAAGGTGGATTGGGGCTGCTCTGTGCAAAACCACTGCACAGAGCAAGTAGGAATAACATGTTTGATTGTAAGCTCGAAAGAGCAGGGCCCTCAATCCCCTCATGTTTTGCATTGTATTGGTATTGTTCTGTCACATGTTCTGTCCCCCTTTGTAATGTACAGCGCTGAGCGAACTATTGGCGCTTTATAAATACTGTATAATAATAATAATAATAATGTTTGTTTGTTTGGTTTCTTTAATTCTACCTTTAACCACTGGCCCTCCTGAGGACTTACCCCCTTCGTGACCAGGCCATTTTTTGGGTTACGGCGCTGCATTAATTTAACTGACAATTGCACGGTTATGCAATGCTGCGCCCAAATGAAATTTACGTCCTTTTTTCCCACTAATTGAGCTTTTTTCTGTGGTATTTTATCACCTGTGCATTTTTTATTTTTTGCGCTATAAAAAGAAAAAACCGACAATTTTGAGAAAAAAAACAATATTTTTGACTTTTTGCTATTAAACATATCCAGTTGAAAAATGTAAAAAATCTATTAACATCATCAATTTTAGGCCAAAATGTATTCTGTTAAAAAAAAAATCCAAATATATGTAAATTAATTGGTTTATGTGAAACTTGTAGCATTTACAAATGGCAGTAAATATGCTTGGATTTTTCGTTTTTTTATTTTTACTAGTAAAAGTGGCGATCAGCGACTTATAGCGGGACTGCGGTGGGCATTCTGACACGGGGGGGAACTGACTTGGTGTCACTGACATCCCCAGTGACACCAATACAGAGATCAATGCTAATAAAAAGCACTGACATTGTACTAATGGCACTGGGCCGGAAGGGGTTAACATGTGCGGTGATCAAAGGGTTAACTGTGTGTTTAAACTGTGTGGCTGTGTTTGTGCTTCACTGTAAGCACACTGCTTTGTATGGCTGCGCATAGCAGTGTGCAGGAGCTGACAGGGGAGAGAACTGTTTTGTTTACAAACAGTTCTTCCCCACCCTCCCCCGTTGGAGATGCTCGGCAAACACTGAGCGCTGGCAAGTAATCACCGGCCAGGACATGGTGATTGACGGCTGCGGCCATGAACTCCCCGGAAATGCAAAATAACGTATATATATGTGATTGTGTGCTCCCGTGCCGCCCTGTAACAGTACTTCTGCTATAGGGCTGGCGGGAAGCGGTTAATATCATTTTAACACCAAAAAGATAATCTTATGGGTCCTGCACTATTTTTCCACTTTCCTTGAGAGTCAAGGGCTTTAACCCCTTCACGTCGACGTCACACAAATATGTGGCCTCACGGAACTGGGCTTTTTTCCATGGGGCCACATATTTGCTTACCTGTCTTTGTGCTGGGAGCGCGCCGCACAGCGCACTTCCAACACAAAGACCGCGGTGTCACTGAGAGCCTGACGATCGGGACTCAGGACTCCCGATTCTGGGTCACATGAACGCTATGATAGCCTTTGATTGGCTATCACAGTGACCAGTCACTGTACAGACCAACCCCCTTGTTTTTTTTCTCTCTCTATGAATGGATATATTTTATCTCTCTATCTCCTGTCATAGAGGGGAAAAAATGTTTGTTAAAAAAAGATAGATAAATAAATATTAAAAAATAAAATAAAAAATAAAGAAAAAATAGCTAGATCAAGGTTTGATCTAGTTCAGTGTCAGGGTTAGTGTTTGGGTCAAGGTCAAAAGGTCAGGGTCAAAGGTCAGTTTTTTTTTTTTTTTTTAAATTGGTATTAGTGTCAGTTAGTGTCAGGGTGTTTTAGGTAAACAAAAAACAAAATGTGCACTATTGTTTCTGGGCTGTACTACGGGTACAAACAACAAATAACATACACATATGTGTTATCACTGCGATCATCAAGAGCTGGAAAATTTATTTTGGGTTGTTCTTTGGTGGTAGGTTATGGTAGTAACAAGAAACACACAGTTAAATTAAAAGAATTTTTTTTTCTTTTTTATTTTGGCCCAGTTTTCCTTTGATAATAAAAAATAAATCAGGAGATATTATTACCACCAAATGAAAGCCTAATTTGTCCTGAAAAAAAACAAGGCATAATTCACCTGGATGTACAAAGTAGTTGTGATGATATGTACAGTTTTACTAACACGTGTCAAAGTTGCAAAATTGTGCTTAGGCATTAAAATTTGTTTTACCCTTAGGCGTGAAGGGGTTAAGCTCATGTGAAATCTGTCTGCTGCTGCTGCCCTCAATTCCTGAGAGTGCATAGAATTGCTAAAAAGAAGATATACAACCCAGCAAAATCTATTTCTGGACAGACCCGTCTATAAAGTATTTTTCTACATTGTTTTTTCTTTAAACTTCCTTTTAAAAGCATAACTTTTTGCCAAACTGTGCGCCAAAGTGTGAGAGATCAGATGTTTTATTAAAGTTCTAATTAGCCCGGCATACCAAATGACACATTGATGAGTGCTGCCATTAATCAGAACTCTTGGACTTTATCCACTGACTAAAGTCATGTTTTCTCTGCATGCCCCTCCCTGCTATATGAGCGCTCTGTAATCCTTGTGTTAGTAACACTTTATAGAACATAACATAATATTTGTATAGGGATATTTGCACTTGATTTTTTTTTCAACTGCAAATGTAACTAAACAGGGTACTCCCAGAGCAGAGAATGATAATGTATCAATCATGGTATGCATACTTTTGTACATTGACATAACACTGGATGTTTGAGATTGTGTGCAGGAATTCCAGGAAACCAGTTTTGTGCTGAGCTCCTGTACATAGCAAGTAAATTTAAAATAACTCATATGTTGAAGAACAATTCTAGGCAAGCGTGAACTCTATTAGTCAACGGCCATTGCTGACCAGGAAGTATTGCATCTGTGCTAAAGTCAGAAAGTCCACTCATTTACTGTAATCTGTGCTGTAAAGCTAGCCATACACATTTATACAAAAATCATTTGATACCTACAAGCACGCTAAACAGTGTGGATGGAGGAATATCTACTACTGCATATTAGCTGTGGTTTCCTGAACACCTGAACAGCGAATGCATCTGATAGTATGCAGTCATTGTTTGTCTGATAATTCTGCACCTGGCTCAGTCCATTTTTAAATTGGCTTTTGTCAACGATAATGCTAACAGAGCCACCCAAGGCTTGACATTCTGCCTATCCAGCAGAAATCAGTCCAAATATGAGTAGTGTTTAGCTAGTTTAACTGCTTGCTAACGTGACACAGTACTGCATACAGGTGGATAGTACAGGCACAGTAATGTACCTGTACATCGCGGTATTCTTCCGGGTTGAGGGCTTGTGCGCCCCCCCACCTGCTGATCCGCTGTGTCCAATTACAGCCTAGAGCCCTGTGTTGACAAACAGCACAGGGCTCTATACAGTGGGAACAATACCTGTGTGTCTTCTGCCTCTAAAGCAGGCAGAAGAAAGAAAGCAATCTTTAGTAAAAAGCAGCACACCTTAATTCTTGTTAGGCACACAACCCTTGATTACCCTGAGATATTAACCTCTTCCCAGCTAGTATTATTAGTACAGTGACAGTGTATAGTATTATTACTCATCACTGTATTAGTGTCACTGGTGATGTCAATGTCATTTAGTCAGTTCCTACCCAGTGTCAGTTAGTGTCAGAATGCCCACCATGCTATCACAGTCCCACTATAAGTCGCTGATCACCACCATTACTAGTATAAATTAAAACAAATAAAAATTCCAGTATATATACCATAGTTTGTAGACACTATAACTTTCACACAAACCAATTAATATATACTTATTGGGATTTGTTTTTATCAAGGACATATAACCTATATATAAATACATTTAGGCCTACATTTATAAAGACATTTTATTTTATTTGGGATATGTTTTATAACAGAAAATAGAAAATATTGGGATTTTTTTTAAAGTTTTCAGCCTTTTTTTTTATATAATAACAAAATAAAAACTTAATGGTAATCAAAAACCACCAAAAGAAAGCTCTATTTGTGTGAAAAGATTATAGCAATGTCATGTGGGTGCAGTGTTGCATGACCGTGCAGTGTTGCCAGTTAAAGTAGCTTAGTGCCGTATTGCAGAAAATGCCCTGGTTATGAAGGGAGGTAAAACCTTCTGGAGAAAAAGTGGTTAAACTCGGAATGAGCAGTGTAGCACTACCCCTGCAGGGGCCACTTGACAATGCTTGTCTCCACTGGTTGCCCTTGCAAGCCACCTAAAACCTCTGACACTCTGGGTTTGGACTTGATATGACTTTGGAGGGAGTGCCAAACATTCTGATCTTGCCATACAAGAGTAGAATTCTGTTCAAAAATTTTCATGTTCAGGATGTTCATTCAGTTTCTTAATGGTTAGTGGGGTCAGATCAATCATCTTTTTTTGACTGTAAAACATAGAAAATTGAAAGAAACAGGATGGAATTTTTTTCTTGTTTCTTATTTAAATAAAGAAAATTCTAACTGTGACTGTGAGTTATTCTAATTCGCATGTGCTAGGCAAAAAAGAAACCTATTTCATAAGTCTGAGATTTGATTCAAGTAGCAGATGTGGATGAAATTTTAAGGGCTTGCAAACTAATTTTTTCAGAATTTGGAATTAAAGTTAAACAAAATTCTGCTGGTATATGCTCAGCTATAGAAGCTAATATGAGAAAAATAGCAAGGAGCCTGCAATAGGTGTGTCTGGGTCTGGGAATACCTTTCATGCCTTACAAACAGCTAACAAAAAAGGTTCCAAAATCTTCAGATAAGGAACAAAAGAAATTGGAATGAACTGGTGCCTTACAACAATGTCTGGATGAAAATCTGATGCATTGAGCAGGTACGCTGTGTTCTCTGTATATAATTCAAGATTTCTTTCCCTATATTGAATGGAGTGCACCTGCATACCTCCCAGCCTGGGATGGAAATGAGGGACACCTATTAGCAAAAGTATGTAGGCATAGGACACCCCCCCTGCCACAACCCCCTTAAAGGAGAGTTATAAAAAACAATTGTACAAATGCAGCAATTTAGAAATTGGATAAACAGTTTAGTACTGTAAAACACTTTTTGATAAATAAATAGTGCATTTTATTAACAACTATATAGATCAGACCAAAATGAGGGACAAATGAGGTCGAAGAAGGGAAAGAAGAACTTTGTTCCAAATGAGGGAGAATCCCTCAAAATCAGGGACATTTGGGAGCTATGTACCTGTTCGGTGGTTTTCCCATTCAGCACTCCACTGTTCAGTGCCTCCAACCCCAGTTTAGCCCAATAAACTCCGTAGAATATCTCTTTGCCTGCACCCTGGCCTACTCCCAAATATACCTCTTTCCTCCTACCTCCAGCTCTGCAGTTGAGTGTCTCAGGAAATACAAATTCGGAATTCCTGATCCCTGGATCCAAAGTGTTTCTTGGTATTTTGCAAACAGTATGTTGTATTTAGGTATTTTTTAAAATGTAAATTTTTTAACTAATGTACAGTATTTTTATCTGCCCCTAACTGCTTAACTATGCGAGTACTAGCCTTCAGAGGGCTCTGAGGAAGAGGCAAGTCCTCGAAATGCGTTAGCCTGTTGGAAGTCCAGGATTTCCATTGCGGACAGATACGTAGTGTGGATTGGACAGTGCTGTTCTTTCATGATGTGCCTTTGACAATAATGTTGTTTGTGCGTACAATACCTATTTTTATTGCTTTAAAAAATGCTTTTTAAGGTAATGCACTAGGCGTGCGCCTCTGTTTGTTTCCTTTTTATCCTCCTAAATACTCACCAGAGCACGATCTTGGTCCAGCGCTGTGCACTCTGTAGCAGCTCTTCTCCTGTCTCCTTGCTCTCATAGGCTTGGTTGTAAACAGCAGGAGCAGTTGGCTCCTGCCGCTGTCAGTCAAAACCCATGAGCAGAGAGCAGGAGGAGGGCCAAGGTGGGCTGTGTGTCTGAGTAGATGCAAACAGCTCGGTTCGGAACTTAGCTCGTACCAGTGGCCCCATAGGAAGC
Source organism: Staurois parvus (assembly GCF_062004578.1). NCBI lineage: Eukaryota > Metazoa > Chordata > Amphibia > Anura > Ranidae > Staurois > Staurois parvus. The sequence continues at coordinate 5,663,239 of NW_028318784.1, forward strand.
CGCTTCCTATGGGGCAGTTGTTGGGGGGGACTCAAAAAGAGGAGGATTGAGGCTGCTCTATGCAAAATCAGTGAGCATAGCAGGTAAGTATGACATGTTTATTATTTTAATGAAAAAAAATGAACCTTTAGTATCACTTTAAAGGTGTGATAAAGGTTTAGAAGGGCAGTATTTTGAAAATGACACTGAGATCAAGAATATGGGGGACATGACCTCAAACTGAAAGGAAGAAAGTTCAAAACTAACCCTAGAAAGTATTACTTACCAAAAGAGTAGGGGCTGCTTGGAACAGACTTCCAGCAGAGGTGAATCTGTCAACAATCAGTAAATTTAAACATACTCAGGATAAACATAGATCTGTAATCAGACAAAAAGGTAAAAAAAAACCCAAAAAACACTTTCTTTTTCTTCTATCATTTTTCTACGTTTTTACATTTCTATATATGTAAAAAGTCAAACCGCACTTCAATATATTACTGAACTTACTGCATAACCTGGCATACATCCCCATGCACTTTCATACCCAGCACTTTCATCCAGAAATAGCCAGCACTTGGCCCAGATTAGCCAATAAAAGCACCAAGTTGATTTATTCATTGACAATGGCAAAACTCTTACCCATGTTGGGTCTTCATCCTGTATCAAAGTAATATACAACATATTTACAACAGAATTATATAGATCAGCACTAACTGAACTACTAATTAACTCCCTGTTTCAACTCATATGAGGTATGAAATGGAATCCAGAAAATCTGGAAAATGAATATGACATAGAGATATAAACAATAATATACAATAAAACAATTTGTAAAAAACCCATTTATTTTATCAGCGCCTACACTGAAGTGCAAAATGTAATTTCCATATATAAATAAACGGGGAAAAAGTAAACTTGCAATAAAACTCAATAAAGCATTCCCTGCAATTTGCCATCAATTATTCTGAATAAATAAATAGAATCTAGAGCCCAAGGTCTCTTTATGGTCCTGTACTGCTGCATGAATTTTTACCTGATTTTGTATAATATTGAATGTTATAAATTGCAGCTTACTGGACCTTTGATGTGGCTACTACATTAATTTTCTCTGTTTTAGGTGTCCTTTTTTTCATCTGGTAATACTGCAAATAACATACTTCCTGTTCTAGGATGGCTATACTCAATCCACTGTATCTATGGAGGAAGCCATGGCTGTAACCCAGGCCTCTCTCTTGATTTTGGCTACAAAAACATTTTCCTTTTTCCAGCTCCATTACATGGGATCAAGGAATCAGTAGCATACTGAAGATATCTTGGAAAAATGATAATGATGTTTGTGCTTTCAGTTAATTTTGCAGGAAGTTACAAGGGCACTGCATTACAGGAAGGTTCAACAGGTATTTTTGTATTTGCTGAAAATGAAAACTAAGCTGCCACCACATCTAAATATTGGTATCTTAAATATATTACTTTTTTGTAGTGATGCACTGATATATCGGCCTATGAAAATTATTGACCGAAAATAGTTATCAGAATTTTACCGAAAGAAAAAAAAAAAGTGTCGATAACAATAATTGACTTCAATACAAAATCGCGTCCTATTGACTTGACTGCAAAACACCTCCTATTGAAATCGTGTCCCCCTTGACTTCAATGCAAAATCAGGTCCCATTCACTTCAATGCAAAAATGCCCCCTATTTACTATGTTTTTAAAATTTATATTTATTTCATTTTATTTTCTGTACAATGTTTGTGTGTTACTTTCAATAAAAGTTATTTTAAGTTACTGGATTGTATTTTTTAAATTCATATTCATTTAAGTTCATTATATTGTTCAAAAGTTGAATATAATACAATTATATATAAAACAATATATATATTTTTGAAAACTGTCCATTTTGGTTTCAGTGTTCGGCCAAATGCATCCTGAATTTTCGGTTTGGTGCACCACTACTTTTTTGTTCTTCGGTTTAGATATCCTTTAAATACCTTTTTAGTTGAGATGTGCTTATTGCCCTCCTACTATAGATGGGTTAGGGCCTGGCTTTTGTTGGCTTTAAACAAGTTTTGCATTCCCATACTGGTCCAGCAGGCTAGCAGAAGGTCAGCTGCAGGTCTAACCTACCAATGCATTATTAATTAATTTATTTATTACAGGTATTTCTATAGTGGCAAAAAATGAATGCAATACCTTACATATGGTATATGTCTTTTTGTTTGAACATGGTGTGCTGGTGATATCTTGAATTGTGACTTATGTGTTTGGTGGCACCATCAGCAATTATACCATAGCTTCCTTTTTTATTTGGATCTGATCACTGTGCAGCGCTACTCCCATAGGACCTGCAGGACATAGAGGATCTTTGCCGCACAGCCAGGTACATAGGCTCATTCACATATTTTTCCAATGACCAGTCTAGAGGTGTTGTTTTTGTTGTTTCTATTTTTGGAGAACTATGTACAGTTGAGGACTTTGGGTATTCTTTCAGATAAGCTGTGATGAAATCCATGCTTGAAGCAAACAGTATACTTCAGCTTTAACACAGTAGTAGTAACTACAGCATTGTCCTTTGAAGTAGGAGATTAAATGGACAAAGCTGTTTGGAACACCAGCAGGTGTCCTCTTTAGCTAAACCTGCAGCTGATTCCTTGGGCACCTGAGGGGGGTTATAGTAGCTCACAGTATTTAGGATCCTTTAGAAGTATCTGTACTCACAAGGCCCAAGAGCACATGGTGGCCTTCCTCTATGATAGCAGACCAGATCTTTAGTAGACTGCCCCTCAGTCAGCTCTCAGCAAGACCCGTATTCAGGCCTTCAGGTTGCCTGCCAGTGCCATTGCTTGGGAGGGCAGCATGCCCTCTCCATGCTGGAACAGTGCTCTACAGGAAAAACCCAGAACTCAGTGTGCTCACTGAATATATACAGTTATCCAGCATGCATCAGAACCTCTCTCTCTGGGATAGGGCAGGGCTTTATCAATATTTACTCTGCCATCCGCATAACTCCACACCTATTATTCTATCAGGCTGTCAGCAGCTGAGCAAACTGAGCAGATCTAACTAGCAGAACATAGCAGCGCATATTACAGTGTGCAACGTATGCTTTTAACTATCAACCATTGCATCCACGTTGTCTACAGTGTGACAGTTAAATTACCTATCAGAATAAAAACTAAATCTAGCTATCTAGACCTAGCACCTGCCTGGGAGGGTGCTCCAGCTGACTTCCCCCATCTTCTGGAACTCACTACCCCAATCCATCAGACTGTCACCTACCCTCCTCACCTTTAGGCGCACCCTGAAAACCCATCTCTTCAGGGAAGCCTAACCCACCCTCACTTAACAGCCGATCTCCTCCACTCCTCCTACCACTCCATCCCCCACATCCACTTCCTCCTGTACCACTATCCCCTCCCTCCTAGATTGCAAGCTCGAAAGAGCAGGGCCCTCGAACCCCTCGTGTATTTTGTTACTGTATTGTCTCATGTTCTGTCCCCCACTATAATGTACAGCGCTAAGCATACCTTCTGGCGCTATATAAATACTGTATAATAATAATAATAATAATTATTATTATTAATAAACAGGATTTATATAGTGTAAAAAGTTTGTGCAGCACTTTACAAAAAGGGGAGACAGTTCAATTACGATACAATAATACACAAGAGGGTTAAAAGGGCCCTGCTCATAAGAGCTTACAATCTAATAGGGTGGGACATGGCTCATTCCTGCCCATTGTATCACTATTGGTATGTTAGTGAGTTGTTGGGTCCAGTTAGGACTGGATGACCACTGGGAGTGGCAGGAGAACCCAACATTTCAGCTGCTCCTTAGAAAGTCTTTGCTACACTACATATTTTGTATCACAAAAACTGGTGTTCTGTACATCCATTTCAGTTGATATTTGGACTTTCTTTCACATGGTGCTGCCTAGAATGGCTACTTCCATCTCAATCACTGCTTTGATTACCCATGAAAATAAACCTGTCAGCCATGCAGAGATAATTGATTCACTCCTATATTTTTGTAAATTGAGATGTTTATTTTAAGAACAAATTTCCATAAATTATGCTCATACTGGTAAGGTAATTTAAAACAGCTGTTTGTGCAGATCTGCTCAGTGAACACCAGTGATAAGTTTATCCTAATTGTTCTCTTATATGGAAAAGAAGAAGCAGGGGGAAGAATTCGCCTGGAGCACAGTTGGGATACCAGAGCACAGCTACTGATCAATTTCATCGTAAGTCATATAAGCTTTCTTCCTCCAACCTCCCACCTTCCAGCAGTATCTCCCTGTTCGCAGTTATGGCCCGAGGCAGATCATCCACATCTCGTGTTTTGGGCCAGGTTTACATTTTTATTTATTCTCTCCAAAGTAAAGGTTTGAGCATCCTCATGCAAATGTAACATACAAATAGGCACAAGTAATATATAAATGACTCCTTGCTCCCCAGAATACTCCAGATTGAGCAACTAAAACTACTGCAACTGTGCACTGAATTCTCCTGGGAATTGACAAATATAAGTCTTGGATCGTGGATAATGGCATCTGATATCTCCCTTCAATCATAAATAGTTCCAGTTCTCACAGAGATACCAGAGGCAGAAATGAGCCCAAACCTTGTTCTCCAAAATTGACCATAGTTGCTCTATGATATTGAGGGCCAGCGACTGCAGGGTCCGGAGAAGGTGCGAGACTTCATCTGCATGCTCGTCAAACTACGATTTGACAACACCAGCTGTGTGAATTCTGGTCATAAGCTCGGGATGGTGTTTGCCATACATAATCACGTCTGGTAATTGGGAACAGTGTGAAGCTGAATTCATCGGACCGTATTACAGTTTTCTATTGATTGATAGTCCATGCTCTTCTGAGCATTAATATCAGTCACTAGTGGTTTGGCAATTGTATCTCGCCCATGAATGTTTTACTTATGGAGTTCCCTATGTACCGATTTTGTAGACATAGGCTTTGGAAGACTGAGATTGAGCTCTGCAGTCACTTTTGCAGCAGTTGTTTTCTTATTCCTACACAATGTCCTTTTGTCTCTTTTGGTCAGTTGACTATGTCGAGCACGCTTATGCTTATCAGAAATGTTTTCTATGCTATCATAACCTTTGATACTACCTCACGACACGGCAAATCATTTGGCAACTTCAGTCACAGAGACACCAGCTAAGTGGGCACCAACAATTTGCCCTCTTTGAAGCTCAGTAAGCTCTGACATGACTCCATATTTCTACCAGCGCACGCAGTGAATGACGAAAGTGAGGCTTCCCACCTGTTAGCTAGGTGTCTCATCACACAGAAGATAATTTTACATCACCTCCGCTTTCAACATGAAACATGTCGTCACTTTCACACCTTCAAATCATACAGTGTTTCCATATTTTTGTTCAACCCCTGTATATTTATGTATAAGGGCCAAGTTAATTGTATGCAGTCTGTGAGAGTTATCATGTGATGCGTTAAAGTCATACTAAAGTTTAAGCTCTGTAGAATATTGCACAGAATATTCCCTTACTTTCACTTCTATAAATCCCCTACCAGCACTGGTGACCAGGGGCGGACTGACCATTTGGAAACTCGGGCACTGCCCGAGGGCCCGGGGTCAGTAGGGGGCCCCGAGAGATGCCCCTGGTACCTTTTTCATACGCTTTTTTGAGTTTGGGCAAGGACACAGGGGCCCCATGATCCCCTATTGCCCGGGGGCCCCATGAGTTATCAGTCTGCCCCTGCTGGTGACCCTCAAGCACCCCCAGCCCTATTAAAAGAAGACAGAAACTTTGTAACCATTTTAAAATTTTCTTTTTTTTTCTAACTAGCCTTGCTATTTTAAACTGTCAGTATAAAACTTTGTAGTCATCCTCTGTGTAGTAATTATATGCTATTACTTCAAATTATTCATGTCTTTTTCAGACCATGACATGGTGTCAACTACAGGATATTTGGTAACTATCAGTCATTTTGTATTATTATGGAACCATTATTCTATAGTAGTAAATTCCTGGAGTTCTTTAGCTTATGTATAATAGTAAAAAGTGACTTGTCTCTATGAATGTATTTTCCAAGAACGTACCTGAATACGCCTCAGCTGAAACTGCATGTTCTGTTCAGAAAGTCCAGCTCCCAAACTGTCCAACTCCCAAACTGTCCATCATTTAGAACAGGGGTCTTCAAGTTTTTCAGTATAAAGGTTACATTGTATATTTTAAAAATATTTGTGGGTTGAATAGAAGTCCTTTTATAAAGTGAATGAATAAAATGTAGATGAACGAAAAATCTCAAGAAATAAATTCACATCAGAAGCCCCCCCCCCAACCCAGCAGGGTCTCCACTTTAAATCATAAATGTTCCCCATTATATTATATCAGCGCTCCTGCCATCAGAGTCACTCTTTCACATCAGGGTCTCCCTTTCACATCAGAAGCTCCCTTCACAGCAGAGTCCAGCCCCTCACATCAGAACTCCCCACATCACATAAGAGCCCTGTTTAACATTAGAGCCACCCTTCACATCAGAGTCCCCCTTTCCTTCACATCAGAGTCTCCCTTTCCTATCAGAACACCCCCCCCCCCCAATCAGAGTCCCCCTCCCTTTACATCAGAGTCCCCCATTCACATCAGAAACCCCCCATCAAATTAGAGATGCTGTGGGCCAGGTAAAATCTTGCAGTCAGCCAGACGTGGCCCGCTGGCTGTAGTTTGGAAACCCCTGATTTAGAGAGACTGTCCCTATTTGGTTCTGAACCCCTTGTTCATCTCTCCTCTACTGTTGTCCAGAAGTGAACTGGGCTGGGGTAGGGGCATTTGCCCTCTGAGCCAGTGCTAATAAATTATACTGGACTAGTAGCCCTGAATGGAGATATGTCACCCAGCATCATTCAACCCACTTCCTGCAAACCCAGGGCATCAGGGACGAACCCCCCTGGGAAACATTACCATGGTTGCCTGGGCTTCAAGAGAATGTGGTAAAGAATGGCACGTCCTAAAGCATAGAGAACCACCCACTAGAGTCAGAAGAGGCCTCAGGGCATCACCAGAGACATCAGATCACTACTTAGTACTCATCCTCTGGGTTCAGTACTAGTTTTGAGTCAATGTAGCACCTTCCTAGATAGCTAAGGGGAGCTAGAGTTCAGTTGTTAGACAGAGTAACAGCCTGTGGTAATAGTCAGAGGGAGGTCTAATTCAGGTAAGAGATGAGAGGTTCTGCAGACCAGCTCTCTGGAACTTCCCCCTGCTCTAGAGTTTTGGAGAAGATTCTAGAAGCAGTGGGAGGGAGTGTGGAGTGGCTGCTTTGCACTCTCAGGGGTTCCTAGCCAATCCCCACCAGGAGGCTTGGCATAGGGCCAGGACAGCCCTTAAGAGTGAGAGAGCACTAATAAAATCCAAACAAACAAGTTCAAGGACTGGTTACTGTCTCCTGGATGTAAGTCTGTGTGGAAAATTCAAGTTGCCTGGCTGTGCAGGACTATAGGGGGATGCAAAATTCAGCAACTCCTAGAGGGGTAGTGCTAAATCAGTAACTCCAAGTACTGAAGCCTAAGAATCAGTATGGAGTCTCGGTCACCTAGTTTTTGCAATTGCCCATGTATTTCTTTAATGAGAAGTTTTCTTTAACTAAAGATAGGAAAATACTGCTTATTTCCGAACAGCAAATATACATAGCACATAAAACAGCACTAATGTATTCTGCATTTCCTACTGTCCTACTGTTCATTAATTCCAATTATTGCTCACACATCTTGCTAGTATATTCTATGATCTTTGCGTGAGACTGAAATAAAACCTGACAGCTTCCTGTATGCGTGTGATTTGCTTTTGGAGGAGCAAATCAATTATTAAAATTTAAGAAAAAACACACACAATATTGTTTGCTGGGCATTAAATTCTCATGGGGTAGTGGGGACGCATGCATTATATTGACATCTCTGTACTGCTCGCAAGCTGGTTGACATAAACCATTGCTGTTTGGGAAGAATCTGCAGAATATTGGAGAGACATTAATAACATTCTCACCTTGAACAGTGAAAAACACCCATAAAGTCGCTTTATAGGCAAAGTTCTACTCCTTTCCCATGCTCTACCTGTGAGATATTTGCTGTTTATGTGCCATTTTCTCAATTTGTATCATTAATTTTCTGCATTTCTTTTCAATAACTTTCACCCTGTTTTAATTTGTTCGATGATGGGATCACACTAAGGTGTCTGTGAGTGCTATTTTATGATCATTAAAAGCAGCCTCATAAGAGATGTTCTGATTTCAGGGCAATTGAAAAAAAAAAGATACAAATATGTGAATGAAGAATCATTTAGGAGTTAAAATAATGAAGGGAATGTATGGGAACATAGGATTATTTTGTGACTGTATAGGTTTCTGCATGGACAAAGGTAGTGGTCATAAAAAAATGAGGTCCTAAAAATATTAGTAATTTCAAGCCAGCTTTCAGCTAAGGAAGACCTGAACGGGTGGAGAAGAGGCCAGTGTTGGCACCAATTGGACACAAGTTGGGGGAATTTGTGGCTATAAAAGAGTTATGTTAGAATGGCTCTCCACTAATGAGGAAGCCCTAAGAGGGGGCGCAGCGCATCTAGGAAGGAGGAGCCGGTACTGTGTTACTACGCCGCCACTATCTTGCTAGCGGAGTGGTGAGCTGGATGTGGATACACATTTTATGCTTTTTATGCTTTTATATCTGTAAGTGTTATTTTAGTGAGGGATACAAAAACGAGTTATACAGAGAGCACTATGTCTGTTACATGAGATCAACTTTTGCCTGATGTCAGAGTGAGGGAAAGGCGAGAGGAGACAAGAAGATATGTCACTGCAACTGAGCACTTGAGTACATCCAGATGAGCGCATATTTTCTTTTCTTGAGGTGAGCAGGTTTTTCACCTGGTGTGGTGGAGGATCACTGAATATTACTAAAGAAGAAGATATTCACGAAAGTGATACACATCACTGAGGGGATTGTTTATGGACTTTTTAGTTTATCACTTGTATATGTTTTTCACAGGAGTATTTATGTTTTTGAACAATTATTAATTTGGAGTTGCGCTGCACTAGTAATTTGTGAATATTACTAGACATTTGATCTGTGATTCTGGAATTTGTCTGCCATTTTTTATGTACACATTACTTAGCATTTTTCATCTTAAAGTGATTCTAAAGGCTTTTTTTATTGCAAAAATAACACTTTATCTAAACTTATCTGCTCATTGCCGTGGTTTTGCACAGAGCAGACTGAATCCTCCTCTTCTTGGGTCCCTTGTGGGCGCTCCTGGCCCCTCCCTCCTGTTGGGTGCCCTCACAGCAAGCAGCTTGCTATGAAGGCACCCACTGCTCCATGTGTCCATTCACACAGAGCTGCAGCTCTGCCCCTCCCCATCTCTCTTCTCATTGGCTCACTGGCTGTGATTGACAGCAGTGGGAGCCATTGGCTTCTGCTTCTGTCTCAGCCAATGAGAAGAGGGAGTCCTGGGATAGCTTTCTGCTAAGGTTGAATGGTGGACTGTTCTGAATCAGGCACAGCTCCAGGACTTTCTAGTAGAGATGGAACTCACCCACCCCTCTTGATAGACTCACATAATTGGTCAAGGAAGCAGCACATGATAGGGATGTGCAAATAAGAATGTGTGGTTTGGAGGAAGCAGGGAGCTCTAACATGCTCTGGGATCTTTTGCCTGTTTAGAAAGGCTTGGCATTCAGCCATAAAAAAGGTCAATTGAAGCTGCTGCTCTTATGTTCCTCCACTACTAGGTGTCTACATCTTATACCCACCATTAGTTTTCTTTATTTTTAAGTGTCAGTGTCTCTTAAATACAGCATAATGTATGTGTAGCTGGGTTGAATTACCCACTAGTTTCATTTTATCAGCTTTAGCCCCTTCAGACAACCGTCATTGGCCAGTTTATGACTTTTTGGATGCCAATGGAAAGAATAATACATAAGGTAGAGGGTTTCATTAAAACAAACCCGTAGAGCTTCCTCAACCTTTTTAACATTGAAGAACCCTAGAAATAACTTTCTGGTCTGAGGGAACCCCTGCTAAAATGTACCGTAACTACAGCTCAGGGTACATTGACATGATGGTTAGTGGGAAGAGGATGCCTTACATTTGTTGTCAGTGGAAAGAATCCCCCCTTACAAATAGCTAAAAAGACCAATGGTGTTACTTATCTGAGAGGCCAAAGCAGCTGTTTGCTCAAGGAACCCCAAGCAACCTGTGGAGGAACCCTAGGGTTCTAATGCTGCTTTTCAACATTTGTAATCCAACACATGCAAGCAACAGCAGGAATCCCCAGGTGCCTACAAGTGTTTTTTCTTCTGGAAAGTCCCAGAAATTTCAGAGATCCAAGGATTTGCCACTACACCACCTAGGATATAGCCTAGTATGATTTTGCTGTTGGAGGCTGCAAGTGAATATTTATGCCTAGTACACAAAATGAGAAAATCATACAAAAAAAGAATGCTTTTGGAGTGATTGTTCATTAATCTGAGTGTTAGTGCACAGTTTTTGAGAGCCGATCATGACAGTTCATGCGAGAGTATCCGAAGGGACAACCACGAAAAATGTTATCGTAAGATAACAGAATGAACAATTTTCATGTAATTAGTATAGTATTCGTATAGTGTAGTATTTGTGACCAAGACTGCACATGCTTGGTGACAAAAGAATACATTACACTGTAATGCAATACATTACATCACTTCCGAAGTTGCATTCTGTCATATGAGAATTTTCGTAGCTTTAATAACCTATTCGTTTTTGATATGAGACTAGCATGCAAAAAAAAACGGACAATCATTCATCTGATATTCTCAGCACGTGTACTATGTATTAGTTTCTGTATCCTCATGGCACTCGACAGAGTGGTGCCAGGTGCCTACTGCTGGATCTGGCCTCATGGAGAGACATTGGAAGGTTCAGTTTCTGCCGATGGCAGTTCTGAGGGCAGGTCTAAAAAGTAAGATCTGTTGGAGGGAGGAGGGATAAGAGCATTTCTGCACAAAGCCCCCTGCAGTGCCCCTTCACCTTTTGCATTGCTTCCTGTTTGTTTTCCAGCCAACCTCAAGCCTTGATCTCCCCAAACCCATCCAGTGCCCCCAGGCCCCTCCAGTGTGTGTACTGGTATGGAGTGCAAGGTAACTGGCCTGCAAGCGAATAAAAGAATAGATCTGGGCCCATTTACAAAAATATCTTTATATTCTTTTTTTCTATTTTGTTGTTCTTTAACATTTTTGCAATATATAGTATCTGTTATTTATGAACGTTCCCTGAAAATTCTTTATATATATCCAAAAAAGCAAGAGCAAATTTCAAATAGTGTGTTCTACTTTGCTCTTATCTATTATGTGTAGGTGGACTTGTGTCCTCTAGCATGTACAGTAAAGTTTCTGATCTCTCTAAACACAACATTATCCAGTCATCTGACCCTATGTGGGAGGATAGGAAGAACTCACAGAGCATGAACTTCAGTCACGGATCTGCTAAAGACTGTCTTTCGTGTGATTATAATGAGAGATATTTGTATCATTCTACAGACTCTTTCCTGTAATTCTGTACAATATCAGCTTCTTGTAACATTCATGCAACATTTTCTTCCTCCGTAGGTCAGATTAGAATATATGTTTTCTTGCCCTGATAATAATGTTTTATTTCTTTGAATGTTCATAAAATAACCATTAAAGAGTGATAACAGGCAACAAGTGAGACTTTTATGCTGTGCAGCAAACACTGCAGCTGTGCTAAATTATTGGATTGCAAGTTCTCATGAGTAGGGCCCTCCTAACCCTCCTGTAATATATTGAAACTACCTGAACTGTCTTCCTTTATATTGTAAAGTTCTGCGCAAACTTGTTGGCGCTATATAAATCCTGTATCATAATAATAATAATATTCAGTTTACCTTAATCTGAGTTCTCTGTAGTCCAGTTCCGGCAGAATCCAGATATCACTTTACTGGGATGATATTTCCCAAAGTGTGTTCTGTGTCATTTCTTATCTCCTTGTTTGCTGTATCTTCTTGACACTGACGTCTATTTTAGTCCAGGCTGCCTGCATGTGAGAACTAGCAAGAAGACTGCAAAGCGTTTAGGAATATATTTCCTGCATCACATATTGGGGTTACCAAATCATCAGATTACCAACAAAAGGGAATGGGGTTGACTAGGGCACTACAGCAATTCTTGGATGAAAAAAAAATCATGTAGACTGCTTACACAAATGGTTACATGGTATCAGATCCTCTGCACCTGGACAAAGATGTGTGTTCCCAAATCCAAGAGTTGTTACGCATCTTGATACGTGAGATTTACAAAGTGTGCATGTTACCGCTATATTGCTTTCCATTATTATTCAGAATTTATATAGTGCCAACAGTTTGCTCAGGGCTTTATAACATCAGGGCAGATGGTTAGTTACAATACAACCTAATACAAGAGGAATCAGAGGGCCTTGCTCGATAGACCTTACAATCTAAAAGGGTCAGGTAATACAAAAGGTAGTAACTGTAGGGGATGAGCTAATGGAGAAAATAAAAGTACAGTTGTTAGGTGGAGGCAGGATAGACTTTTCAGGGATCGCCTAAAAGTGAACAGGGCAGGAGATAGACAGATTGTGGTAGGGAGTTTCTGAGGATAGAAGAGGCTCGGGAGAAGTCCTGGAGGCGAGCATGGGAAGAGGAGACAAGGGAGCTAGAGAGCAGTAGGACTTGGGAGGAATGAAGAGAACTATCTGGTTGGTATTTTGAGACCAGGTTAGTGGTAGCTGGGGGTGCATTGTGGGTGGCTTTGTAAAATGTTAGTATTTTTAATTTTATTCTTTGGGTGAGAAGAAGCCAGTGGAGGCATTGGCAGAGAGGGGTAGCAGACACTGAACAGTTGGTCAGGTGGATGAGTCTGGCAGCAGCATTCATGATGAACCGAAGAGGTATAGCCTATGTAAAGGTAAGCCAATGAGCAGGGAGTTGCAGTAGTCGAGACGAGAGATGACCAGGGAGTGAATTAGAAGCTTTGGGGTGTCATTGGTTAAGAAGGGGAGTATTTTGGGGATGTTGCTGAGGTCAGGCAGCAGGCTTTGGACAGTGATTGGATGTGGGGGCAAAGAAGAGCTCAGAGTCCAAGATTACACCTAGCACTTTGACATGCGGAGACAGTTTGATAGTTGTGCCATCGATCTTGACAGAGAAGTCAGGGGAAGGGAGAGATAGATTTGGGTATTGTCAGTAAAGAAATGGTATTGAAAGCCATCAGCTGATCTGATGAGGAGATGTAGATCAAGAATAGTAGAGTTGCAATAACAGAACCTTGGGGGACCCAATGGAAAAAGGAAGAGGAGAGGAGGAGGTAGAATTGTGACACTGAAGGTGCGGTGGGATAGGTGAGACGAGTACCATCTAAGATTACAGTCACAAAGGCCAAAGGAATGGAATTTTTGGAGGAGTAGGGGATGCTCAACTGTATAAAAGGCAGCAGAGAAGTCACAAAAAAATGCATGCGTTCTGCAGATCTGTGGGGCTCCATTAATTATTAAGGTTACCACAGTGCATCTGCTAAATGGCAGTGAGTATCTGTGCATGTCGGGAAAGCATGCAATTTTGTACGCGTTCCCGACGCACATAGATGTGAACTTAGCCTTAGTAATATAAGAATATCTGCTACCACTTCTTTTGATTTCCTCTAAGTACTCTACTTTCTTCTGACAGTCCACAAATATTCTGCCTTGTTAACAAGAATCTATTTAAATTGCTCCCAGTATATCTGTATGACTGCAATAGAGCATGAGACCGGTAGATGCTTTGGGGCAAAGACTGATGTAGATAGTTCTGTGACCTGTAAAAAATACTGCAGTATTTGCTGGAGCTCTACAAATGAAGTAAAAGTAGGTAAACAATTCTCCACATTTGATTTTAGTTTACTATGATCTCTTTCTTGAAACACCTTTTTCCTCCCCAGCCAGACTGTCCCTGGCCCACTCCTTTCATTCATTGGATTCTTTCAATAATGGAGACTCAGCATTACATGTGGGTATTATTCAGGCCAGGGGTGCTCAACCTTTTAAACAGTGAGGGCCACTTAAGTTATTTGGTAACCGGTCATGGGTAACAATGAAATGAAATGGTATGGTTCAGAATTTTGAATTATGTATTTTGAATAATGAAGATTTTAAACAACAGTCAGAATCATCATTTTCCATGGGACCAATCCCTATTGGATGTTTACTCATTGTTTAATCGTAATCACAAAAATCACATATTTTATTAACCAGACCATCTTCAATCCCACTCTTGTGGTCAGGAGTGACCAGCCAAAAAAAACTCTGAACCAGTGTTGCAACCTTTACCATATCAGGGTCCTTGCAGCCAACCCTTGAATAGCCAAAACAAGAACTGTGGACAATCTAAGCAAAAAACAACAGACCAAGGAAACGCATATCCTAGTAGTGCAATAAACATTTTAATAAGCATGGAGAGGGATGCCGGTGGCTGAGTGGATTACATCTAGTGGCATCTATACAGATGTTCTTTAGGTAGATTCTCATAGCTGTGTGATGAGCTTGGTGTCATTCCTGGAGCATGTGAGTGTATTATGTGTCATTTTATCTTTCCTTTATTGCACTAGGGCAGGGGTAGGCAACCTGAGAGCCGCAGGACTACACGTTCCATCATGCCTCTGCAAGTCATAGCTGTAACTGTCAGTTTTGTAATCTTTGCAATGCCTCATGGGAAATGTAGTTCCACAACAGCTAGAGAGCCGCAGGTTGCCTACCCCTGCACTAGGGGATGCACTTCCCTGGTCTGTTGTTTTTTTACATTTTTTATTAATAATCATATTAGGTTTGAGGTCACAGTTCATGGTTGAGCATTCCTGATTTATGGTGCTCTTCATGGAAATACAGTTTGCTTAGACACACCTATGGGTGGTGCCTAATTTTGCCTGTGAATGTGCGGTACCACTATGTTTAGAGTGTGCTCGCCAATGCCTGGGACCAGGCAGAGTCTTCAGTCATGTAAGAAGTCTAACATTAAGGCAGTTCCTTGACTTGGAGATGAGCCTTCATTGTATGCAGCAGCAGTCACAGAGCTCTTCTGAAGCGTTGTGTCCCATGCCACTACACACTGTAACCCTAGTAGATGTTGCATTAAGAGGGATGCGTTGAGCCTGTCAACATTCCACAAGTCCAGTGTACCTGTTAACTCACTCCCAGTAACAGAATGGGATCCCACCGAGCAAATAACATGGACCTCATGCATGCTCAATGTTAACTCCTTCACATCCCATATCTTGTGACAGATCATGGATCTCTGTAATGCTGGCCTGCTCCTGCTTGCTATGGGAGACAGGCAACTTGGGGGGGGGGGAGGCAAAGCAATGACCCCCCTTTCTACCAGAGGACCTGCCACCTCCCAGGTACCTCGCCTAGCGAATGGTTGCTTTGTGTCTTGAACTTGGTTACTCTTAGCAACATCATTACTTGCTAGGTAAACCCTGGTTTATGTAGTGTGACTTCATGCTCCATTGTGCTTAATAGACCATGGTTCCTTCTGATATGCCAAAACCATCATGCACCCCTTTGATTAACTACAGAACAAGCTCAAAACAGTAAATATAACTTTTGCTGTAAAAACTTGGCAATACAGTTCAATATGAACATTCTCCATTTCCCTTTGCTAACTACCAGAAAGTGGCTGCCCAGGCATACCTCTGTGAAGCAAAAGTCCATACTAGTGAATTCCATTGCTGGTGGTTCTGCAGAATCCTCGGGTTGTAGTGGACTGCAGTGTGCAGCAGTCTCTCCTCCAACTTGAATTCAGGCCGGAAAAAGGCCCTCAGGACCAAGTCTTCCCCTTTTCTATATCACAGATGGGCTGGATGGGACCTAAAAGCCCAGGAACCAAGAACAGATGGTTTAACTCTTTCCTTCCTCCAGCTTGAGCCAGACAATACCTTTTTAAGCCATTTGCAGGCTGCTTACACAGTCATTCTTTCAGACTACCATCCACCCATCAAGGCATTTTGATATTTTCATAACTCCTCCTGAGAGCCAACCCACTGCTTGCATCAGGACTGAGAATTCTTAAGAGGAGTACTGAGGAAAGAGGCTGTGATGTTTTTAAGCAGTAATGTACAACACCCTGCCAGACCTTCCTACTAGCCATCATCTGCCTTCATTGCACAGAGAAGCACAGGGATCCAGTGATGACATCACTTGGTCTAAAATAAGGTAATAATGATGAGAAGAGTAAGGAGGAACTAGTTAATGCAAGACATAAGCAGATTAAACTTCAGATTTAAAGTATTTAGTACTAAAAGGGAAATACCTTCTTAGACATGTCAATAGAACAAATGTCTCTATTGAAAAATTATCCATCATTTCCCGCTTTGGTAACAACTGTAAAATTTGTATTTCCCATCATGTTCTGTCCTGGTCACCATGAAAACGCTAGAGCAGCCATTCTCAACCAGGGTTCAATGGAACTTTTATGTTCCTCGAGAGGTTTCTAGGGGTTCTATGAGCTGTGGTTGATTGTCCTCCTCATTTGGTGGTGTCTGCAAAGCCAACAGCACAAGGCAATGCTAGCAGCAAGACTGTAAGGGTTGCATTCTTCCTACTGATTACCATTGTAGGGGCATTTTTCGCATTGACCCCCCATTAATTGGTTTAAGTAAGGGTTCCCTGAGACCTGAAACTTATTTTAGGGGTTCTTCTTTGGTAAAATGGTTGAAAAAGGTTGCTCTAGAGCAGGGGTAAGCAACCTTAAAGAGGTGGAGATCTACCTGACCAACATGGGAGAAGTCAAAGATCACAGGGCATGGTGTCAGCCAGTGTCATCTCCTCACACCTTATTTAAACCTCTAATTGCCGTACAGGGGTGGACTGACAACTCATGGGGCCCCCGGGCAATAGGGGATCATGGGGCCTCTGTGTCTGTGCCCAAACTCAAAAAAGCCTATGAAAAAGGTACCAGGGGCATCTCATGGGGCCCCCTACTGACCCCGGGCCCTCGGGCAGTGCCCGAGTTTCCAAATGGTCAGTCCGCCCCTGTTGCCGCACTACTGTGCCACACTCATGGGTTTAAATCAGGTGGTGAGGAGGCAACATATTGCCTCCTCACCACCTGTCATACACACTTGGATCAGATTGCAGAGAAGCAGCAGTGCCTGCTGCACTTGTGAATGAGCCCTTAGTTGCATCTGGCAGCAGTACTCTTAGGGCTCATTCACATGTAAAATTGGGGGGGGGGGTAAAACCCTGTGGTTGATTTATGGTTGTACATCCCCCCAATCCCTACCCCCTGTATCTGCTGAGGCAACAGCCAAAGGTATACACATGCCGCAGCAGGAGTTACACCCCTGCTGTCAGTGGGTGCTACTGCCTGTCAGTCAAGACCCATTCAAGTAAATGGGGCCAATCTGCAAGTGCCCCGCAACTGCATGCTTCTGCAGAGTCCAGGGGGTTAAAGCAGGTGATAAGAAAGCAACACAATGCTGCCTGTTTAACCCCTTGTTTGCCGTATTGCAAAAGGTTGCAAAGGGCTTGCAGAGCCTCATATACTTGAATGGGTCATGCTTGCAGGTGCTATACCCAGCAATCATTACAGGGCGTAGGAACCGGCACTACAGAGGAGGCATCAGCTCATGCAGCTCCTGCTCCCTACTACAGCTCTAACTTTACAAGTAGTCTCTCTGCATTGCACTCTGATGCTCTGGGATGGGGGTTCAGCAAACCCTGACTGTGATCTACCAGTCACCTGGCTGAGATCTACAGGTATATCACAATCTGCTGGTTGCTGACCCTGCTCTAGAGGGTGAATCTTTCCAGCCTTTACACACAGACATCATAAAAACTTTTCCACACTTTGTCCAGAACTGCAAGCAATAAAGTGGCATTCCAGTCCAAACCTACCTAAGCCGAAATCTATTCCCACCCCAAGTTAAAGGCTATTCTATCTACTCTGCAAAAGGAAAGATGTCTATATTTTCCTATTCTGAAGCTGTTCTGGTCTGGTCACATGACTGGCTTCCAGTGCCACCTTCCGTGTAGAGGAGGGACAGCCAACAAAGGATGTCCTATAGTAAGCCTATGGGTGACTCCATTGCTCGCTGTTGCTGCTGCCTCTCTTCTACATTGAAGCTGGTGATCATGTGGTCATGTGAGCGCACCGGAGCTGCTTCAGAATAGGTAAGTATAAGCATCTCTCCTTTTATAGGGTATACAGAATAATCTTACAATCGGGGTAGTAGTAGATTTAGGTTTAGTTAGGGTATGATTGGAATTCCACTTTAAACTAGAAGTAATGCCTCCATTAAAATAAATATAGAAAAAAACTCCTATACTATGTTCTTTAACTGCATATTACTCATTTTCTATACAGTCACCAGAAAACGATTTATTTTTGCCAATGCAAACAAATTGGGTGCAGCTGTCATGGTAGAAGTCCAAACTGTTTCCACTATCATGTCCTGTTATATATCCACAAAGATCTTTCAATTAAAAAAGAATGGAAGTCTAAGGCTGGCCATACACTATACAATTTTCTTATAGTTTTCTGTCCAATTTCCTTTAGATTTACCTTCAACTATGTAGTGCAGGGGCCTATCTAATTGGATACAATTGAAAGTGTTCATGTTTAACCTCATATTATATGGTTTTTGGGAAATCTAAAGCACAATTCTCAAGAAAAGTGTATCATTTTCTGTCCCAATACAATTTTCTGTCCAATTTCTGCCCAATGTTCTTTAGATTTATCTTCAACTATGTAGTGCAAGGGCCTGCCTAATTGGATACAATTGAAAGTGTTGTTTAGGTTTGACCTCATATTATATGGTTTTTGGTAGATCTATAGCACATTTCTCAAGAAATAGTATAATGTATGGCCAACCTAAGGGTGTTAAAGTGGTTGTAAAGGCTTAAGACTACTTTCACACTGATCCACCGCAAAAATGCCTCAAAAATGCATAGGCGTTTTTACCGCATTTTTGCCACATCTTTAACCGTTTCAATACCGTGCAATTTTACACCTTCCTGCCCAGGCCATTTTTCAGGTTTCAGTGCTCTCACACTTTGAATGACAATTGCGCGGTCATACAACACTGTACCCAAACTAAAATTTTATCATTTTCTTCACACAACTAGAGCTTTCTTTTGGTGGTATTTAATCACTGCTGGGGTTTTTATTTTTTGCTAAATTAACAAAAAAAGACCAAAAATTTTGAAAAAAACCCACATTTTTCTTTGTTTCTGTTATAAAAGTTTACAAATAAACAATTGTTCTTCATAAATTTAGGCCGAGATGTATTCTGCTACATGTCTTTGGTGAAAATAACCCAAATTAGGATGTATTTTTTAGTTTGTAGGAAAGTTATAGAGTTCACAAACTATGGTATAGATCTGAATATTGATCAATCCTGAAGTACTGACAGCCAATAATTCTTGAGGTCCAAGAATGTCAGAACAGTACAGATATCCCACAAATGACCCCTTTTTGCAGAGTAGACAGTCCGACGTACTTCATAAGAGGCATGGCGAGTTTTTTGAAGTTGTATTTTTTTGTCATAATTTTTCGGAAAATTAAAAAATTAAAAAAATTATTTTCACTATTTTTTTTTTTACATACTGTCACCAGTGCAGTACAGCATCATCATATAACTGGCATGGCAGTTAACAGGGACACTGACTGGTGACAGTATGAAAAAAATATATATATATATATTTTTTTAATTTTGTTTTAATTTTTTATTACTTTTTTTTTATTTTTTTTAAGATTTTTTTTTCATATTTTACTATGACCAAAGTAGTACAATGTTACCATAGTAACATTGTACTACTTTGGGGAAGTGATCAGTATTTTTTTTTTTTTTTTTTACACAATTTGCTTATAGCAAAGAATTACTTTGCTATAAGCAAGCACTTACCTGAATGAAATCGATTCATTCAGCTTTTTTTTTTTTTTTCTGTGCTTAGCTGTGATTTGGTCACAGCTAATCACATGACATGTGCATGTGATTAGCTGTGACCATTCACAGCTAGGCACTAGTATACAATGGATGGCATCATGAATGAAGCCATCCATTGTATACAACTGTCATGTGACCTGCTGTGATTGGTCACAGCAGGTCACAAGGTACCAGCAACGGGAGCCAGTACACGGATCTGTCATCGGCCGTGTCCGAGGTGCACGGCCGGTGACAGATCGCACTGCTGCGCCGCTCTGCATTAGCGCAAACTGCGCATGTGCGGGAGCACGCCAAATGGCGTGCACCCGGAGTGAAGAGACACATCTGAAGCCGCCAAACGGCCATTGGCCGGGCGGCTAATGGTTAAAGGACACGTGACTTAAAACTACAAGCGTTTTTCAGGCATTTTCCATTGATTTCAATGGGAAGAGGCATTTTTGGGGTGTTTTGTTTAAAGCGGAGTTCCACTCACTCTGTAAAAAAATAAAAGTCAGCAGCTACAAAAACTGTAGCTGCTGACTTTTAAAAAACAGCCACTCCCCTGTCCCTCGATCCCACGTTGCCTCCGCCGCAGCCCGTTTCACCGGCTGTCCTGTATTCCAGGAGGCCTCATCTTTAGTGTGGGCACCCGGCTGTGACAGCTTGCGGCTTCACAGCTGGGTGCCCACTGCGCATGCGCGAGTAGTGCTGCGCTTCTTGAATGGCCCTGTTGTCTTCTGGGACCTGTCACGTGTCCCACAAGACTTCGGGGAGGGAGGGTAGGAGGACAACTTCCATTTCCGATTGCCTAGGTCAGTGGTGGGCAACCTTTTTTTTCAACTGAGCCAAATCTCGCCAAAACCACGATTGAAATTTATTTTGAGAGCCACATTTTTAAAACTGAAAATACATCCCCCATATAGTAATTCATCCCCCATATAGTAATTCATCCCCCATAGTAATTCATCCCCCATAGTAATTCATCCCCCATAGTAATTCATCCCCCATAGTAATTAATCCCCCATATAGTAATTCATCCCCCATAGTAATTCATCCCCCATATAGTAATTCATCCCCCCTATAGTAATTCATCCCCCATAGTAATTCATCCCCCATATAGTAATTCATCCCCCATAGTAATTCATCCCCCATAGTAATTAATCCCCCATATAGTAATTCATCCCCCATATAGTAATTCATCCCCCATATAGTAATTCATCCCCCATAGTAATTCATCCCCCATATAGTAATTCATCCCCCATAGTAATTCATCCCCCATAGTAATTCATCCCCCATATAGTAATTCATCCCCCATAGTAATTAATCCCCCATATAGTAATTCATCCCCCATAGTAATTCATCCCCCCTATAGTAATTCATCCCCCCTATAGTAATTCATTCCCCATATTGTGTCAATTCACTTACCTTTGCTCCGCGCATTCCTCTCGCCGTGTTCCCGCGCCGTTCCCGTCTTCAGGGCGGACTGTGAGAGGAGAGGAGTTCGTCACGCTGCCCCGCCTACATCCTGGCTGCCCCGCCTACATCCTGACAGCCAATGTTTGCCACGCTCTGCGGGCCGGATTAAAAGGTCCGCCGGGCCATAGTTTGCCCATTGCTGGGCTAGCTGCAGAGTCCTGACTTTTGGGGCGGCCGCCCGAGAGGAGGGAGGGGAGCGGGCGCCCGGCACACAGAAGAGCCGCATTGAAGTGTGTAAAGAGCCGCATGTGGCTCGCGAGCCGTGGCTTGCCGACCACTGGCCTAGGTGATCGCAGCAGAATTGGGAGCGAATACCTGTCAAATTCAGAAGTTTTTACACCACACCGCAAGCGCAACGCCTCAGTGTGAAAACATACATAGATATACATTCACATACACAGGGAAGCAGTTTTTTTGAGCTTTTCAGGCGCTTTTTTGTAACACAAAAACGCTTGAAAAACTTCTCAACGTAAAAGTAACCTAAGGCTGTTAATCTTCATGCATTGTATGTATGAAGGTAAAAAACCGTCTATTTACAGCGGCCCCCCAGCCCCTCCTTATACTCACCTGAGACCAATCTCAATCCAGCAATGTGCACAGGAGACTTGGCTGTCCTGGTTCTCCCCCTCCTAATTGGCTTTGACACAGCAGTGGGAGCCATTGGCTGTCATTGCTGCTGTCAGTCACAGCCTGTGAGGAGGGAGTGGGTGGTGAGGCCAAATCCCGCTCTGCTGTGTCTTATGGACGCACCACGCTCCAGTGTCTCCATAGCAAACGGCTTGTTATGTGGGCACTGCTCAGGGGGGAGGAGCCAGAGACCCAAGAAGAGGAGGATTGGGGCTGTTCTGTGCAAAACCAATGCACAGACCAGGTAAGTATGACATGTTTATCATTTTAGAGAAAAATCTAAACCTTTATAGATGCTTTAATTGGTAAGCTAAGCTAAAAAACAAACAAGCAAGCAAAAATTGACCTATAGTTTTGCATTAAGACTGGACTGTATGGGGGAAGCAGGAAAGTAATGAGCAATTTCTCACTATTGCTCCTATATTGGCACACAGTGAGGTAGATTTAATAAAGCCAATCAGCTTCTAACTTCCGTTGGTTCAATTCAGTTTTGACAATAAAACCTGGAAGCTGATTGGTTTCTATGCAGAGCTGCACCAAATTTCCAGTTTTAGTAAATAACCCCCAAAGTGTGTGGCCTATGGTTGTTGTGTTGTAGGATAACATTTCCTATGTCCCTCAAATCCTTAGTTGGTCTAAACTCATTAAGCAGAAACCGCCCAGGTGACACGCACAGCAAAAATGTGATTCACATGCTCCCTCGAAATGCTTGTTCTGTCAGAAACGTATTCCTGAGTAATCTGTCAATGATCAATCACATCTGTTCATTAGCATGTTCCATGAGAACAACTATTCAATGCAATGATCCGGTAAAGTGGTAGTAAACCCTCACATATACCCTGAACTGAATGGCCTCAAGTGATACACAGAGATGAAACAAATCATCCTACATACGTAGGTTGTACCTGTTTACCTGCACCCCTCTCTTCTCTACAGGTATTCAAAGTGCAGAATTTGTATAGCTTGTCTGAGAATCTGGAAAGCAGGAGACAGGGAGCTGAACTTATTCTCTGCAAAGCTCAGTAAGAGCTGATTGGAGAAAAAGGAAGGACACACCCCCTTCATGCAGGAACAGAGCAGAGGCTGTCAATCACAAGCTCTGTGCTGGAGCTCCCTCCCCTGTCACTTTTTTCTCTTGGTGTCAGTAAAATTTTTCAGAAGTTACTCATGGGGATAGCAGAGGAACGAGGCAGCAGACAGAAATGACACTTAGTCGTCTGGATTGAGACACACTATAGAGCAGTGGTCTCCAAACTGCGGCTCTAGGGCCAGATGCGGCTCTTTGCTTGCCTTTATATGGCCCTTGAGGCATTCTTCCTGCCACTCGCAATAACATTGGGTCATAATTCCTGCCACTTACACCAACAATGGGGCTCTATTCCTTCCATTAACACCAATGATAGGGCACAATTCCTTCCACTGACAACAAAAATGGGGCACTATTCCTCCCACTGACACCAACTATTTCTCCCCCTAATACCAAAGAGTGGGCATTGTTTACTCCCACTGGGCACAGTCTGGCCCCCTAAAGTCTGAAGGACCATTAACTGGCCCTTTCTTTAGAAAGTTTGGAGACCCTTGCTATAGAGGGATATGCTTTGTTCATATTTCATGTCTGAGGTTCACAACCACTGAGGTGATAGAAAAGAACCTACACAACACATAAGTACTTGTCTCATATCAGTACTGCCATCAAGTTGACAAGTTATGAAATTAAAGGCTTTACTTTTCATCCAACCATCCTAAGGAAACAAAAACAAATTTTGGCTGTAGATATACAGTTGTGTTCAAAATATTAGCAATGTGTTGAAAAAAGTGAATAAAGCTGAAAATCCTTCTAATAGCTTTTATTTCCATACACACAAATGCATTGGGAACACTACACATTCTATTCCAAATCAAAACATGAAGAAAAATATATCAAAAAATATATCAAACATTGAAGAAAAGTGAATATTAGACTGTTCAAATAAATAGCAGTGTTTGTATTCTTCTTTACAAACTCAAACATTCACTATATAAACTGAAAAATGTTTGAAGATTTTGCTTTCCTTTGAATCACTTAATGAATATTTCGTTGTATAAGCACTGTTTCTGAGAACTGCTGTACATCTGTGTTGCATGGAGTCAACCAACTTCTGGCACCTGTGAACAGGTATTCCAGCCCAGGATGATTGGACTACATTCCACAGTCCTTCTCTATTTCTTGGTTTTGCCTCAGAAACTGCATTTTTGATGTCACCTCACAAGTTTTCTATTGGATTAAGATCCGGGGATTGGGCTGGCCACTCCATAACGTCAATCTTGTTGGTCTGGAACCAAGATGTTGCACGTTTACTGGTGTGTTTGGGGTCGTTGTCTTGTTGGAACACCCATTCCAAGGACATTTCCTCTTCAGCATAAGGCAGCATGACCTCTTCAAGTATCCTGATGTATTCAAACTGATCCATGATCCCTGGTATGCGATAAATAGGCCCAACACCGTAGTATGAGAAACATCCCCATATCATGATGCTTGCGCAACCATGCTTCACTGTCTTCACAGTGTACTGTGGCTTGAATTCAGTGTTTGGGGGTCGTCTGACAAACTGTCTCCTGCCACTAGACCCAAAAAGAACAATCCTACTTTCACCAGTCCACAAAATGTTGCGCCATTTCTCTTTAGGCCAGTCAATGTACTCTTTGACAAATTGTAACCTCTTCAGCACATGTCTTTTTTTCAACAGTGGGACTTTGCGGGGGCTTCTTGCAGATAGCTTGGCTTCACATAGGCGTCTTCTAATTGTAACAGGACTCACAGGTAACGTTAGACCTTTGATCTTCCTGGAGCTGATTGTTGGCTGAGTCCTTGCCATTTTGGCTATTCTTCTATCCATTCGAATGGTAGTTTTTCGCTTTCTTTCACGTCTTTCAGGTTTTGGTTGCCATTTTAAAGCATTTGCGATCATTTTAGCTGAGCAGCCTATCATTTTCTGCACTTCTTTATATGTTTTCCCCTCTCCAATCAACTTTTTAATCAAGGTACGCTGTTCTTCTGAACAATGTCTGGAACGACCCATTTTCCTCAGAATTTCAGAGAGAAATGCACTGTAACCAGCATGTACAACATTTGCTGCCTTCCTTCCTTAAATAAGGGCGATAATTGCCACCTGTTTTTCAAAGAATGAATGACCTCACTAATAGAACTCCACACTGCTATTATTTTGAACATGCCCCTTTCAATTAGTGATTCAATTACACAGAATCAGCAGCATGCATGTCATGACTGTTGGATTTCTATTACTCTACTACACCTGCTGGTAAATTATTTGCCATGTAGAAATGTCATTTCTACCAAAAACAGTGATCAGGTTAGTGATGTCTGACTGCTATTATTTTGAACACAACTGTACTTTTGAAAGAGTGCAGAAGAAGTCCAATAAAATGTGTCATACTGCTCTTTTCCTTGTTAAGTATTTAAGGTCCTGAGTGTTGACCAATTTGTGTATGAGAACTGTATGTCATCAGAATCCTTCACACAGCAATGGTTACCTACTACCAGGTCAACAAGCTGGACGGGTTTTTCTGTATGACATCCCCCTGAGTGTTATGAAATAAGGAGTATATTGTCCATATACATTGTGCAGTATTCTTCTGCCAGCTGGCATTGTCATGGTGAGGAGGGAGCTGCAATAATGTCTCCTTTATCTCACATGAAACTGAAACTGCAGTTGTGTTAGGAGCTGAGACAGAACATTTGAAGCCTTGCCCAGTCTTTATGGTGTCAAAGTGCACAGGATGAAATATGAGTGTGTGTTGGAGGGAGAGAAGATCAGGTTACAGTAACAATACAAATAAGGGGTTTCACTCCTGATATCAATGTTAGAAATGCATTATTTATAGAGAAAAAAAAGAAAGAAAAATACTCAAACCTGCTCAAATGTTATTCCAAAAGAAAAAAAAAACATTCTTTTAGCGAAAAAAAAAGTTACATTTACTTCAACCATCACGTAGAAGATTAAAAAAGAAGAGGGAACCAGATACACAAAAAGAGCTCAGGGGCTTCGGCTTCTCTAACAGATAAATAACTTGAAATTATACAAAAAATGCCAATATCATAGAAAATCTTCATTAACCACTTCAATACCAGGCACTTTCACCCCCTTCCTGCCCAGGTCAATTTTCAGCTTTAATTGCAGCACTTTGAATGACAATTCCGTAGTCATGGAACACTTTACCCATATGAAATTTTTATCGATTTTTGAAACAGAGCTTTCTTTTAGTGGTATTTACTGACCACTGGGGTTTTTTATTTATAGTCAAGTGTGGGGACATCTGTATAGATACACTATATTGCCAAAAGTATCGGGACACCCCTCCAAGTCATTGGATTCAGGTGTTCCATTCACCTCCATGGCCACAGGTGTATAAAATCAAGCACCTAGGCATGCAGACTGCTTCTACAAACATTTGTGAAAAAATGGGTCGCTCTCAGGAGCTCAGTGGATTCAAGCACGGCACATGATAGGTTGCCATGTGTGCAATAAGTCCATCCATGAAATTTCCTTGTTATTAAATATTCCACGGTTAACTGTTAGTGGGATTATAACAAAGTGGAAGCAACTTGGAACAACAGCAACTCAGCCACCAAGTGGTAGGCCACATAAAATGACAGAGCGGGGTCAGCTTATGCTGGAGTGCAAAGTGCGCAGAAGTCGCCAACTGTCTGCAGAGTCAATAGCTAAAGACCTCCAAACTTCTTGTGCCTTCAGATTAGCACAACAACAGTGTGTAGAGAGCTTCATGGAATGGGTTTCCATGGCTGAGCGGCTGCATCCAAGTGTTACATCACCAAGTGCAATGCAAAGCGTTGGATGCCATGGTGTAGTGATGAATCACACTTCTTTGTCTAGCAATCCGATGGACGTGTCTGGGTTTGGCGGTTGTCAGGAGAATGGTACTTGCCTGACTGCATCGTGCCAAGTGTAAAGTTTGGTGGAGGGGG
The DNA here is from genome assembly GCF_062004578.1 of Staurois parvus. Classification (NCBI taxonomy): domain Eukaryota; kingdom Metazoa; phylum Chordata; class Amphibia; order Anura; family Ranidae; genus Staurois; species Staurois parvus. Next base: position 5,690,249 of record NW_028318784.1, read on the forward strand.
GATTATGGTACACACACTCCTAAACCTTGTGGACAGCCTTCTCAGAAGAGTTGAAGCTGTTATAGCTGCAAAGGTGGGCCAACCCAATATTGAAGAAAAAGAAAAAGAGAGGAAGGCGCCTCTAAGTGCAGTATTAACAATTTATTAGTAGACAATGGAAAATTTGCACTTACAAGATAAATGGTTAAAAAGACTCCTTGTGTGGTAATTGGATCCAGGTGGGACATTCAGCCGTCCAGCAGCAAGCTATTCCTATAGGATCAGGAAATAGAGCTCAGGATGTGCCTGTGCATCAAAAATGAAGCTTGGAGATCCTATAGGCATAGCTTGCTGCTGGACGGCTGGATGTCCCACCTGGATCCAATTACCATACGAGGAGTCTTTTTAACCGTTTATCTTGTAAGTGCAAATTTTCCATTGTCTACTAATAATTTGTTAATACTGCACTTAGAGGCGCCTTCCTCTCTTTTTCTTGTTACTGCATTAGAGCCTTGCTTCCACTCTAAGAAGAGCTGCCTGAGTGTTACTGCTTCCATCCATCCATCCCTGACATCCATCTGGCACCTTTATCTTACAGCTACAGAGGTTGGGCTCCAACAAGTGCGCCCTATATAATATACATTTTCAACTCAATATTGAAGTCTACGGACAAAGATTGGGATGCCATTAAAGTTTATGTGTGTGTAAAGGCAGGCAAGTGTACAATCCACGGCCGCTGCACCAATAGGACCACTGCAGGTGTGTCCTCATTGCAGCTCACTTGACAATAGGAGACACCCCCCCACATCTCTAGGCAACAGTCTTTATCTTCTGTCAGGGACATATATGCTGCTGGTCGTTGTTTCCAGAATACAGCGCTGCTTTCAGCTGACACTTTATTACAATCTGGGGAGGACTCTGATACACAAATTAGACTACAATGTTTATATCACCAGGAATGCAGTTTATGCACATCTGATTATTGTTTTATGGTTAATTTATTTTTGCAGTTTGTAATGTTTCTGTTTACATTGATTTGAATGCATTTTTGGAGGGAACATGACATCATGGGGCGGGGCCAGGCTCATTTCACTTCACTCTGATTGGTGGATGGTTTTCTTAAATAGTTCTCCAGTTTCTGTCACAATGGGGTTTATTTACTAAAGCTGGAGAGTCCAAAATCAGACTCCCTTCTGCATAGAAACCAATCAGCTTCCAGGTTTCATTGCCAAAGCTTCATTGAACAAGCTGAGGTTAGAAGCTGATTGGTTACTATGCAGAAGGGAGTCTGATTTTGGACTCTCCAGCTTTAGTAAATAAACCCCAATTTGTCACATGCCTGATGAAGGGGTCCTGCGAGACTCCAAAACTTTGCCTTGCTGTAACTATGTGATTGTTCATTAAAACTTTTGGACCCATATTGGTGAATGTCACCGAGGTGCTGGTGACATTCTCCCATGTAAATGCAGGTGTCCCAATATAGTATAGATTAGATAATAACTATACAGATGTCCCCACATTTGACTATTGTTAGAATCCCTAGCCTGATACCCCAATGGGTTATTTTTTTCTTCCCTCTCTCCCTTTTTGGTGACTTTATGTGCAGTTTATGTATGTTAAGGGAGTCTTTTTATTTTGTGTTACTTTTGTTTTATTACTTCAATTTTTCACTATTATTGCTTTATAGGGCATATACTGCTTTGTATTATGATACTGGATTTACAATTCTTTGAATGGTAAAGTCCCCTGATCCATATGATGTTTGCGGCTCCTTAAGTCTGGGGACAAATGATAAGTCATGTGAGTCTTCTTGTAACAGGTAATGCATACATGTGGAGAGATCCAGAGCAGGGGCGGACTGACCATTTGCAAACTCGGGCACTGCCTGAGGGCCTGGGGTCAGTAGGGGGCCCCATGAGATGCCCCTGGTACCTTTATCATAGGTTTTTTTGAGTTTTGGCAAGGACACAGAGGCCCCATGATCCCCTATTGCCCGGGGGCCCCTTGAGTTGTCAGTCCGCCCCTGATCCAGAGTATAATATTTGTATTTACAATGTCTTACTGTTACTCATGTTGGCTTTGTTTGTAACTTTAGAAAAACATATGCCAGATCTCCCTGAGGAAGTGGGCTTGTCCTGCAAAATGCGTAGATGACTATATGAGACCTTCCTCAGGATTAACTTGGGATGGGATTGTCAACTGCTTGCATAATATACAGTATGACTGTCTTTGTTTTTAACAGTACTTCAATATTTATTATGATTTTTTTTAAATATTTTGTATAATAAATACATAAACTTTTTATATTCATGGTGTGGTACTTTTAAAATCCTATTAGTTGTTCCAATGCTAGGGATTTGTTTATATTTCACTGATGATCAGAGCTCTGATTATCGGTGTAAACTGTGTACTGACAGTCTTGCCAGTAATCAGCTTTCCTTTCATCACACAGACACAATAAGGAAAGGACTGCCAATAACCGGCAAGTCTGTTTGCATGTGATCAGCTTTAATTAGACACAGCTGATCACATGGTAAAGGGCTGTTGCAATAGGCCCTTTACCTCGATCTGTGATCAGCTTTATCCAAAAAAAGAACTGTCCTCCAGAAGAGGGAGAGTTGGGACTTAGAGTTTATTAGCTTCTATTCAAATTTGACCCAAGAGTGAGTGTCTATGACTATGGCAGTAAATTTAGATTATGGGCTCTTATAAGCCATAAACAGTTCGAATCTTGGCTGCCGGTTCAGGAGGAACCGGCTGAGATTCAAACCATGAACGCTCAGGCTGAATGTCCCCAAGTTGATCGATCAATCATCTTGGGTACAACCAGCCTGTTTTATTTTACATGCAATTATTTCTAGTGGCTATTATAGCCGCTAGTAGTAATCATTGTGTTGTCCCAGTGGGGACGGCTCCCCCAGCCCCCCCCCATCGAGAAAACACAATGGCTCCACAGGAGGGATTCCCCCATCAACACTGGCTGAAGGAAACCCATGATTGCAGGAAAGAAAATCACTCCAGCTATGGCCAGCTTTACCAAGAACCATTGCAAAATGTTCTATTACTTCTGTAAAAAGTTCGTATTGGTGCTATACTTAATACAGCCATGTTACAGTTGTGGACAATTGATTTGGTATGGTATGTCATTAAATTATTCATTGTTGCCAGAATGTATACGTGTGAAGTCCTAGTGTGACTCCTACTTTAAGGCTACATTCCTTTGTGTTGTATTATACCTTAAAAGTGTATTATGATTTATATGTATAAAATATAAATTTATATAATAAACGTTTGTGTTAGGGTGAACGAGAATACAGATGAGGAACTTCATCACCTTCACCTGTCTGAAAAAGGCCAAATTTTTTTTTGTAATATTTGTGCTCCCGTGCAGTTACAATTGTATATTATAAAAAGAAAATACAATGAAGCCTCCTGTTGAGAATGAGGAAATGACTAGAAGTTACTGTGTGTGGATTCTTTTTGCTGTTTATGTCTTCTCCTGCTTCCCAGCTTGAGACTTCAAGCAACAATAGACCCACCAAAGCCAGGGTAAACCTTTCATCTCATCTGAGGGTTTTGGAACTTCTTGTAGGAATGTAATGTAAAGTATACATTGTTTCCTCCTTAACACTATAAGTATTTACTTTTCAGTGTTTTCATCTCAAATCCAAAAAGAAATGGCCAACGGTGCTTTATTACATGAATTATACCGCAGACACAGCCCACAATATTTTGTAAGGTTGCTCTTGAGAAACTTTCCTCGTTATAGATCCGACTTGTAGAGGCATAGACACATAATTGCCACTCTCCACACTTATATTTTGGAAGCCCTTGGAGACAGACCCTCAAATAAACAGTATATGAAATGTCACCTGTCCTGTTTACAACTGGAGCTTTTGCTTTAAGTGTGTTATTAATGGGTAGTGAAAATAACTACACCACCACTTCACACATCAGGGAAAAGGGTATTACTGTTATTCTTCTCAACATGATGTAGAATTAGAAGCACAGCATTTTCAGACATCAGCTTGACTTAACCTACAATGGTGTCTTGGAGGCAGCTAGTACATGCAATGTTTTTACCTACCTACCTTTTTCCATACATGCCATTACTTCCTTCATAAAGTGGTTGCCCTGACCTTGCAAGCCTCTTGACACCCCTGACACTCTGATTTCAGAAATATATATTAGGCCTCTAAATTAGGCTTGTTCAAAAGAGTAAGCAAATGCAATAATGGGTTTAGGATATACAACCCCAGTTAACACATACAAGCAGAGCATTGGTAAAATAAGAATAAACAATTAGTAACATTTAACATGTTATACAGTCATGAGTAGTAAGCTTTACCTATTTAATTGAAACACCAGCAGTTAGTGGAGAAAGAAAAGACTTGTTGACTTTTCAGCTCCCTCTGTGCCACCGGCTCAACAACATGGCATGCAGAGAATTATGTAAATGTATATTCTGGCACAAATAGATATAAGTACCGTAAGTTGAATAACAATGGCCTTAGAAGATAAAAGGTCCCTTTAGCTAGAGATTTCGACTTGAGTCCTGCAATATTTAAAGTTCCTGATATGGTGGTATCCACTGTCACCTGCTAGCAATACTGGGGCACATAAGTAGAAGTACGGGGCTTTTAGTGCAAGGTATGTAGGCAAATTACACATCTCTGACAAGCCTCCAATTAGATGGACCAAGAAGAATAAATATGCAAAAAAGATTTATGTACCCAAAAGTCCTTTTTCCACCCATTTATTTTTCTGTATACTGAGTTTTCAAAATAACAAATGTTGTAATGTTGGATTGGATGAAAGGTTAGTGTAGTATAGCACTTATGATAATTAAATATGAATGACTTTTATTTATTTTTTTTACAGAGATAAAGACATTAAACCTAAACAGAGGGCATCTGAGGGGGACAAATGGATGTTGATCTACAAAAGAGACAACTGAAAGCTATGAATTTGCAGTTACATAGCCTTGGGGTTAAAGTGAAAGTAAAGTCAATTTCCAAAAAGTTGTTGACATACAGGGTATTTATGACAGAAGAGACCAATAGGATCAGGCATAAATGCATTCTCCTGCCTGTCATCTGTCATGTACACTGAGCCACGCATGCGTAGCTCAGCAAACATTTACAGCCTCGATCTGCGCTGTGCCGATGTGACTCCTATGTGCATGTGCAAGAGTAACGTCATTGCAGCCCTACCTATCACAACACTGAAGTCACAGGACCCGGAAGGAAGATGATGGTGAAGATGGAAGCGCTGGGGGGCTCTTCAGATCAATACCACTGCAGGCCAGAGGGCACTGCTTGACAGGTAAGTCTGCCATAATGTACTATTATGCCATGCATACTAGCACATTATGACATAATCCACCTGGGGGGCCCCAAAATAAAAAAAATTTACTCGGCGTTTATTACCACTTTTACAGATGGGTCTTTCCACATAAAATAATAGTAATTGCCCTCTATACTGTGGACTGTATGGCATTTCCACATCATCGTTGGTTGGCATTTCCATCATCATCAGTCTGGTTGCACTATGGAGGGTCTCTGCTTGTGTCTTACTATGACCCTGGGAGGAGCTGGCTGCTAAACTGGTGGACGCTGGAGGAGGAAGATATTTTCTAGAGAGTGATCCATACTGATAGGATCGTGTGATCCTGAAAGCGTGCTGGCCCCTTGGGGTCTAAGGAAGGAGGTGAGGGGGCATTTTGGCTGTGAAGGATTGTCACGTGTAAATCACGTACACTGCACATAATTTTGCATGAAGAGTGGAGTGTGAAGTTCATCATTAAGCACAGCATCATCAGTATTATTATTATTAACTTTGGACTTTTCTCGTATTTGAACTATCGTTCATTCCTTTGTGCACTTTTTGTGTGGCACTGTTTATTATTAGTATATATGTTATTATAGTATATATTACTTTATTTTCACGTTTTTGCACGAGATATTCCCCATGAGGGAATACATGCATGACACTGTATATGTATTGAGTATCTTGGATTTATTTTGGGGATTGAGTATATATTGTATTACGGTTCCATTAGATACTAATTAGCGCTGCACTCATAATTTTTGCACTATTTATCTAACAATTGCCTTCCCATATACACAAGTCTATGCTCACCAGACATGAAGTTTATGGATAAGCGATCATTTGTATGACAGATTGTGCCATAAACAGAAACAATTTTCATACCACAAAAAAAATCATATGTTGAAAAAATTTGCATGTGATAATGGCAGATAAATTTGACACAGTGATGCCTTCATGTATGATGCACATATCTATTGTGCACGATCACTCAGTTAAAAAAAACAATTTTCACATCAGCACATGATGTACGTAGAGCTATATTTACAAAAAGCAGACTTTATCTTTCAGACTGACTTGACTGCAGAAACAATTAGGTGATGAAAAGCAGTGAGGTCTTTCATTTCTGTCATGTTTTCATTAGTATTATTGTGACAAGTGTGCTCTGAACAGGAAATATCCAGACACGTCTATGATTGAAAGGTCCTGCAACACATGTTGATGGGTCAGCAGACAGGTTTTCTGCAAATATTGGAATAATTTTAATTTTGATGACAGGAAAAACTAAAATATTGCTTTGTATAAAAGTTCATGTATGTTTTAGTAACCCCTTCCCACTCAGTCCTGGATGTTATGTAGCTGGCTTAGCTCTCCTGTGAAAGGATAATATGATAACATAATCAACTCCATTTTGTGATACAAGATGTTTGCTTAAAAAATATATGACTTTTGTACACACTAAGAGAAAAGTGTGTATGTATGTTTTACAGGAAAATAACTGTGTTTGCAAGTTTTTTGAGGCAGTAACTTTCGATAAGACAGTAACCGTAGCCTGGGCATTGGGCCAGAAAAATGAGTTAGTCTGACCACAACCATCGGGCCAGACTATAGTTCCGCAAAGTTTGGTGACAACTAGGGTGCAATGCTAAAGATAAAATGCATGTATTTAATTGGTTTATATTAAAAGTTGGTCATTAAAAATCTGCCCAGAGATTACAGATTTATATATACGCTGATGTTTCTGCAATAAAGCTGAAGTGTTTGCAACGTACTGCGGTGTTGAGTGCATACATTTCCCGATATATAGTAGCTATTGTTCAGGTGTGACTGGAGGGGGCATCCATTGAAAGGAAAACTCATCACCAAACCTTTAATCCTGTACACCTCCTGTCCTGTTTTCACCATCAAGGGTGACAGGCTATGACAGGACACTGAGTGGCACAGGCACTTATGGTAAGATCTGGCCAGAAGAAGGTCTGGATTGTGCAGAAGATGTTGAGCAGGAACTTGTGCTGGATGTCATCACAGGAACTTGTGGATACAGCACACAGATCCATGGTCAGGTGAGCAGAAGTTTGCAGCAAATGAGCAGTGGAGGTGCAGATTCAGGAGACAAGGGCAGAAACAGACGCTAAGCCAGGGTCAGTATCACACGGGCAGGAAACTGTACCAAAACAAAGAGCAGGAGGAGAAGCCAGCTAACAAGCTGGAGGTCAGGTAACAGAGGGATCAAACCAGGTCTGACACAGGACAAACCGGAAGCAGGATTTGGTCATGAGTCACAGGAGCTGAAGACCACTCAGTTATCTTGCAGTTATAAGCTGGTCTTCCTGCACAGTGATCCAAGCCCAGCAGTTCATTAGTGGGGCCCAGGCATCAAGGGGAATCAGATAATGGACTGGAAGGGTGGTATGGTGCGACGGCGGGGGGGGGGGGGGGGCGATATTACAGGAACTGATCCCCTGTGTGGCTGTCCCTGCAGCAGCTGAAAGCCGGTGGGAGTAGGGAGAGAAGGAGAAGCTGTTGCAGGAAGATCCACACAGGGAATCAGTACTATTCACCCTCCCTGTGGATCACTTTTGTCAAACACAGGGCCAGCGGGCCAAATCTTACCCACCAGGTCATTTCACATGGCCCTCACACCTCTCCTGCAATTGCAGTACCCCCTCATCTCCACCCTGACAACTGACAACTCATGGGACCCCAGGGCAATAGGGGATCATGGGGCCCCTGTGTCTTTGCCCACACTCAAAGCACACCCAAAAAAGCCTATAAAAAGGTACCAGGGGCATTTCATGGGGCCCCCTACTGACCCCGGGCCCTCGGACAGTGCCCGAGTGCTCGAATGGTCAGTCTGCCCTTGCCCCCACCCCCACCTTGTCTAAGCAGTTGGCAGTACAGAGAAGGACAGAACTTTCCACCAGATCCTGTGCTTCTCCATGCAGCTGTGGAGAGGCTTGTCTCTGCTTCCCCATCTCCATCTCAGCAGTTGGCAGCAGAGGGAAGGACAGAACTCCTCATACAGATCCTGCACCTCTCAGCCGCAGCACCCCCCTGTCTCTGCCTCCCCTGGTCTCAGCATTCAGCAGACTTTGGCAGCTGATTCCAGCCCTCCTCTGGTCCTCTGGTCCTGCAGTTTCTGCTAAGCCCTGCCGCAGCTTCTTCCTGGAAGCAGCACAAGGTATGGGGGATGCACTGTGATGTAAGGGAGGGTGGTGGACTCTTGACTTCTGATGCTGGGGGGGCTCTTGACATCTGATGTAAGGGGAGGTGGGATGATCTGGACATTTAGTCTTACAGATACAACCGGTCATGAAGGCAACTATAATGCTAATGTGGCCCACGTTGACATTGAGTATGACACCCCTGCTGTAGATGATCCCCTTCCCCCTGTTGCCTGAGCTCCTTTGTGTGTCTTTTCTCCCCTCTCCCTCCCACCAGCATGTAGCTCTCAGAATTCATGGTAAGGTTGGTACTTAGGCGCACTGACCTTACAGCCTCAGTCATGTATATATACTTTATATGTGCATATACTGCAATATATATATATATATATATACACATACTATATTGCCAAATGTATTGGGACGCCTGCCTTTATATGCGCATGAACTGGGATGTCATCCCAGTCTTAGTCCGTAGGGTTCAATATTGAGTTGGTCCATCCTTTGCAGCTATAAGAGCTTCAACTCTTCTGGGAAGGCTGTCCACAAGGTTTAGGAGTGTGTCTATGGGAATGTTTGACCATTCTTCTAGAAGCGCATTTGTGTGGTCTGGACAAGAAGGCCTGGCTTGCAGTCTCCGCTCTAATTCATCCCAAAGGTGTTCTATCGGGTTGAGGTCAGGACTCTGCATTTTTATATATTTTTTTATATATATATACAAAAACAATTAAAACAGTAATGTACATAACAACATCCTTTAAATGGTCAGTTTTAATTCTAATCTTCTATATCTTTAAAAGAAAACTGTACCATTAGTACCCCCTACACACCTGCAACCCACTTGAGCAAATAATTACCTTTCTTCCTGTTGCAGTGAGCTTCACTGTACCTCCCTGCCTGGCATCACACAGACTTTGTAAAGAAAATGTATCCACTGGATTGGCTCCTTACTGCACATGCATGCCTGGATCCCATGTGTTCCTATAGATGAGTAATAGAGGCCTCTAGCCATCCAGCAAAAGCAACAACTGTATTAAGGGTACAGCTGCACCTATAGAGACCCTGTCACTAGGTCATTCATTTCAACAACAGTCTAAGATTATATGTGCATTTAAGGTATTTTATACTTATTGTTTGCCTGTAAAAGCCTTACTTGTGTAGACATCCAAAAGTTCTGAGACAGCTATTGGTTGGCACCATCTTGGTTGTGTGTCAACAGTCTGAGAACTGTCAATCAAGAAACACGCTATATCAGCCATATTCAACCAGAGTCCCCTGAAACCCAAGGGTACCTCCAGAGATACATCGGGGATTGCGGGCAGAGATTTCCCCGATCTAAGGATTTATATTGGCCCCAGGTGGAGCTCAAGCATTGCCGCTCTTCCGGGTCACAGCCTGTCAGGGGGGGCGGTCCTGCCTCCTGCTGGAAAGCATAAGCCTCTGTATCCACGGCCCGCACATGTAGGCGTGCGTTCCAACAGACATTGTTACACAGAGTCAGTTCCCAGCTGCACCACTGCTCACAAAGCCAATTCATTTCTTCCCTGAATTCACTACCCATCACATATACTTGGGGATGATCCTGCTTATTGATTTGGTATGTGTGTTGCATCCAGCTCTTTTATCCATATGAGTACTGCCCTTCCTGGGTCCCATTACTATTATTACTATGATACTCCACCATTTACATAACATACAACCAATGCAGTGCTACATGGGAAGAATAGTACATGAATGTTTATGGTCATACATGTATACCTTATACTGTTTCTATTAAGCCAGATAGGACACATTGTATGTTTGTGTTTTGTATTCATTATGTCAGCATCCCTTGTGACACCTCTCCTTGCCCCTGGGAGTATCTAGGACAGTCCACATATAACTTTTGATGATTCATTAATGAGCATATATAAGAGAGGGTACAGACATTTGGTCAGAGGCAAGTCCTCGAAACGCGTCAGCCTGTTAGAGGTCCGGAGTTCCCGTTACGGACAGACACGTAGTGCGGATTGGACAGAGCTGTTCTTTCATGATATGCCTTTGACTGTATTGTTATTTTGTGAGTGCAATACCTACTTTTATCATTTAATAAATACATTTTTTAAGGTATTGCACTAGGCCTGTGTGCCCTCTGTTTGTTTTTCTCTACTCAGTACCCCCAGAGGTTGTTAGGAGTTCCTTGAGTTGTAGATGATTAACCTCTCATCTGATGGTGCCTGTGTAGTTCCAGTTCTAATGCCACTTGGCAGAGCCAGTGAGATGACACCAATGATCTCTTTAGCCATCTGTAAGGGGGGGGGGGCATTCTTTCCATTGACCATCAATTTTAGCAGGGGTTTCCTGAGACCTGAAAATAATTTCAAGGGTTCCTCTCAGGTAAAAATGCTGAGAAAGGCTGCTCTATCAGATTCCCCTTTTTTATCCCCTGGCAGCTATGTAATAAAATTATGTATGGAAGTAAAGAGAGAGCAAGAGCAGCTGGGCCAACACAGACATTAATTAGACACTCCCAGTAGAGGACTATGAAATGCCATGAGGGAAGGGCTTTGCTAGGGAATTGACTTTCTTGGATTGCCAAAATGTCTAGCAAGATCTAAGGCACATTGCATGTGAATAAAAAATAATTAATGAAAAAAAAAAACACTGCAAGTTAGCATTTAAAACATTTGATCTTACTGTGCCTTTGTTTGCAATTTTTTGAAAGTTGTTAACAGGGTCCCTTTAAGCTGAAGTACTTTATATTTATTTAAAATGTTTTGCTTGTAGAAATACTAGAATTCTAAAACTACTGTGTCAGTTTCAATGTATATAACTTTGCTTTAGCTTTCTTTTTTTTCTTCTTAGATTTCAGATTTCTACAAGGAAAGGTCATGTTAGTGCGTGCATTACAGGATGGTTTATAAGCTGAACACTGCTGCAGCTGAACTGACCTTTTGTCTGATAGCAGGAAAGATTTAAAGAACAACACTAAATACAGAAGTGATTTTGACAGCCCATGCACAAATCCAAACTCGTTCAATCATGAGCTCAGATCCGCATGGACAGCCTTGACAAACGTCTCTTCATTAGGATGTGGATGAGGCTCTCGTGGGTAGTTTGGTTGTCATTTTATAACCACTGATTCAGCAGACCCAGTGTGAATGTACTTAGACTGCCAAGACGAATACCTAAAGAGGACAGTTTTCCAAAAGAGTGCAATATTTACTTGGAGAAGAATTCTACATGGTGTGAATATGGGCTATTGGGATAAAATAAGCTGTTAAAATCCGTGAGGAACCATTCACACCATTGTGCTGAGACAATGCAAAATGGTGTCTTTTGCATTAGGCTGGCCATACCACGTATAGATTTCTTTCATTCAGGCCGCAAGCTGAACCAAAAAAAAAAATTGACAGCTTTCTCCATCCACGCTAGACAACGTGGATGGATGCATTTTCCCTGCCAGCTAATGTATACTGACAGTCAACTATTGCACTTTTCACCTGGCTTCTTCAACAAAAGTTGACTGTGCAGTCAATTCTTGTCGAGTCGGTTGGTGTCAACAGGGGCACCCACAGCTCAAATTTTGGCTGACTCAGCAGGAATAATCAGAAATTCAAGCTGTGTATGGCAGTCTTTAGACACCGTAGGCCCATGCTTACAGATGCCATAGGCAATTGATACCCAGATCAACGTCATGAGCTCCTAACTCTATACCAGTCTTGAGGTCTCTTCAAGGGTGCCTTGGCAAAATTCCTAAAAATTGCACAGTAATTGTGGGTGGGTGGATCAATCCTGCCTTTTAGTTACACAAAGCCACTGGTTTTCATTGTACAACCTTGCAGCTGCTGGCGTCCTAACAACCAATGATGTCACCGGTTGTAAAGGAGGAAGTAGGTCCCCTGCACAGCATCCTAAATGTGTACTTATTATTTCTTGTACAGGAGCCTGCAGAGCATGACACCTGTGATCAGTGAATTGTGGTTTCAATGTCAAGCTCCTATAGGGCCTGCGGTGTGGTGGTAAATTGTGGACCAAAGGGACTTGAGGAGCTGACCAGGAGTCTCTGGTAAAGCTCAGAGTTTCCACCAAAAAAAAAAAATAGAGAAGGAGGTAGGAGAGCTCTTATAGTGCAATAGAAATAATTCAGAAACAAGGATAAAATGTTTCTACAATAAAAGGAAAAAAGACTTACAACTGTAACCAAGGGGGGAACTCACAGCCTTCCCAGTGCACGGGTGGAGAAAGCATGTCTCCATACAAATCAGTGTTGTCGCTCTCTATGTCTTGGGCATTCCCATACTTGGTGCTCTGTCGGGTTCTCAGGTGGGTGAATGAATTGATAGGAAGAGTCAGCACGAAAAAAGCCTGTCGATAGTTTGATTGGCAAAGGCGCACAATGTGGTTGTTCAAAGGATAGGTATAAATCGTCTGAGAAATTGTGGCAGTGATGTCATCTAGATGGATTACATGTAGTCACATGGGTGTAAATATTGGCGTGATGTGTGACATGCTCCAAAAGGTAAATATTTTTTATTTACGGAGTTCCCTTGCCTATCTTCAAAATTCTCTACAGCACTGCAATCTTTCTTCACCTATTACAGGATGCAAGACACTTGTCACAATATTACTACACAGTTCAGCCTTTCTAAACCAGGGTTCCGTGAAACCCTAGGGTTTCTCCAAACGTTGCTAGGGGTTCCATGAACAATGAGCAATTTTTACTAAATAAGTAACCATTGACCCTAATGATCTTTTTATCTATCTGAAGGGGGGAATTTTCCCAATGACCCCAAATGTAAGAGGCATTCTTCCAAGTTGCAATAACCCCAATGTACCATGAGTTTTAGCTATTGTAGTGATTAGTAGGAGTTCTCTGAGACTGGAAAGTTATTTCAAAGGGTTCCATTGTGTTAAAAAGGTGATACAGGTGATGATACAGAAGTAATAATGAGTCATATGAGTGTCAGAATTGGGGGTAATTGCGCACAAATGTTATAATATATATACCAATATACACCCGATGTTCATATTCCCTTTGAATTTAGTATCATCATCAAAGTTCCCGCAGCTCTGAAAGACACTAATGGATAGTGATAAACTCCCATTGTTTATCTGTAATTGATTACAGCACACCTGATGAACATACAAGCACTGTTCTGTGACACACGTGTAACGTGTTTTCTGTGGTTCAGTGGGAAGCAGAGAAAACTCATTCTTCCTGGCAAAGAGAATTTTTTTTATCAGTGATTTACTGGTCAAGGTTGAGTCACATAGACAACAATGACAGTAGCTCTGCCAGGCATGACTCACTGAAGTTCAAAGAGACCTTCACATTGCTTTTCACAATGTGCTTTGTTTACTACACAGTGACTTGAGCTATATGAATTAAATGATAGTAAAAGTCTTACAAATCACTGACAGCACATATATGTGCAGGTTTAGTTTAGCGTAGGTAAGTGCAATATGAAAATAAAGTATACATAAGCATCCTACGCATAACAGCATGCCAGGATAAACAAAGCTCATAGAAAAATGTACTTCTGGAAAATTGATTTGCATGTAACCTATTAATGTGATTATATTACTAACTGATCCATGGCTGCTGCCCCTTTCTTCCAGTCCCTTCACTAGCTTCCACTAGCCCAATGTATAAAATTCAAAATACTAACCACAACGTACAAAGCCATCCACAACACTGCCCCTAGCTACATCATCAATCTCATCTGCAGATATTGTCCAAATCATCCGCTCTGCTCCTCCCTAGACATCTTGCTCTCTAGCTCCCTTGTCACCTCCTCCCATGCTCACCTCCAGGACTTCTCCAGAACCTCTCCCATCCTCTGGAACTCCCTACCCCAGTATGTACAGTCAGTCCCCACCGTGTTCGCCTTTAGACAGTCTTTGAAAACTCACTTATGCAGGGAAGTCTATCCCACCTCCACCAAAGAACTGTACTTGAGTCACTTCCATCAGATCATCCCCTACACCTTTTGTACCACCTCCCCCTTCCTTTAGATTGTAAGCTTCATGAGCAAGGCCCTCCTATTCCGTTTGTATCAAACTGATTGTAATTGTACTGTCCCCCTTATATTGTAAAGTAATGAGAAAATTGTTAGCACTATATAAATCCTGTATAATAGTAATAATTTATTCAGGGAAGCCTCCCCCACCTAAAAACTGTTCTTCGACCACCTCCAAACCATAGTACCAGGAGGAAACGCAAGCAAGCACAGGGAAAACATGACTCACAACAGCTATTCTTTGAGATTGACAGTTGTGAGCATTGAAAGAAACGGGCTCATATACACGGGGTGTTTGGAAAATTCTTCTGAACGATGGAAACTCACTGCTGGAAAACTTAGGTTAAAAAATGTCAGTTTAGCTGCGTTTGCATACCGCGTTTATGCGTGTTTGCGTTTAGAAGCGTTTTTAAAAGATTACCGCAGGAGACTATCCCAAATGCCCAGAATGCACTGAAAAATAGTAAATAATTAACTATTTCAGACATTTGGAGAGGAATAGAGAGAGCAGAAGTAGAGAGAGCAGTATGTGTTGAGATGACCTATCTTTTCTGGTTGTATTCAGTATGGATCCCATCATGAGCATAATGCGGCACGTTCTACCATTTCTTCCTTCATGCGAAACCTGGAACTGACTGTGCTGGTGTACTAGGTCCATTTTAATATATGGAAAACTCTTTGCCTGCATTTCTGATGATGAAAAAAGGCTCTGGACAGCATCTGGATATGGAACAGTTAAAAATGCTTCTAAACGCAAACACTTATATACGTGGTTAACCGCGTTTACAAGCATTTAGCGTTTGAAATGCCGGTAAAATCTACTCCTTAACGCAAGTTTGATGCGTTCAAAAAAATGACTATAAACTAAACTACCTGTAAACAACTATGTGTACATGGATACATAGAAAAACATTAGGGAGCGTTCAGGGGCTGCTGAAAAAAAACGCTGAACAGCTCCTGAACAGGGACAGACTAAAACATTTAATGTGAAAATGGCTTAATGTAGCTTAACGTGCAATAAACTGTCTAAATCTTAATCAATTGACTTGAAACTTTGCACAGCCCAAGTTCTCAATGTCCCAAACATGTCCTAGAAGTGTCATAGATTTCAGCCTTCCACAAAGAAAATGGGGGACATTAAGCTTGTTTTTTGGGGAGCTTAATGTAGCTTAACGTACAAAAAAGAGCTTAGATGTTGACCAATCTCCCCCAAACTTCACACATTAGAAGACCCTATCTATGGCAACATATTCTGAAAATTGAAGGTCATTTGGTAAATCACACCAAAAGTTATTCACATTAAGCTATATTTTATAGTGCTAAAACATTTAATGTGAACAGCTTAATGTAAAAAGAGCTTAATGTACCATAATGTGCCTGAACCTCAATCAATTGACTTGAAACTTTGCACAGCCCAAGTTCTCAATGTCCCAAACATGTCCTAGAAGTGTCATAGATTTCAGCCTTCCACAAAGAAAATTGGGGACATTAAGCTTGTTTTTTGGGGAGCCTAATGTAGCTTAACGTACAAAAAAGAGCTTAGATGTTGACCAATTTCCCCCAAACTTCACACAGTAGAAGACTCTATCTATGGAAACATATTCTGAAAATTTCAGATCATTTGGTAAATCACACCAAACGTTATTCACATTAAGCTATATTTTACAGTGCTAAAACATTTAATGTGAACCGCTTAATGTAAACAGAGCTTAACGTACCATAATGTGCCTGAACCTCAATCAATTGACTTGACACTTTGCACAGCCCAAGTTCTTAATGTTCCAAACATGTCCTAGAAGTTTCATAGATTTCTGCCTTCCACAAAGAAAATGGGGGACATTAAGCTTGTTTTTTGGGGAGCTTAATGTAGCTTAACGTACAAAAAAGAGCTTAGATGTTGACCAATTTCCCCAAAACTTCCAACAATATGAGACTCTATCTATGTCAACATATTCTGAAAATTTCAGGTCATTTGGTAAATCACACCAAAAGTTATTCACATTAAGCTATATTTTACAGGGCTAAAACATTTAATGTGAACAGCTTAATGTAAAAAGAGTTTAACGTACCATAATGTGCCTGAACCTCAATCAATTGACTTGACACTTAGCACAGCCCAAGTTCTCAATGTCCCAAACATGTCCTAGAAGTGTCATAGATTTCAGCCTTCCAGAAAGAAAATGGGGGACATTAAGCTTGTTTTTTGGGGAGCTTAATGTAGTTTAACATACAAAAAAGAGCTTAGATGTTGATCAATCTCCCCCAAACTTCACACATTAGAAGACCCTATCTATGGCAACAAATTCTGAAAATTGACCTCAATCAATTGACTTGAAACTTTGCACATCCCAAGTTCTCAACTTCCCAAACTTTTCTTAGAAGTTTCATAGATTTTGAACTTCCACAAAGCAAGTGAGTGACATTAAACTTGTGTAGCCCCTACCACCTTGTGTAGTGGCCGTAGCGTGGGACAGCCAATGGGGGAATATTATGAGTGTGTGTTTGTAGCTCACCAGCCAATCACTGGGGATTTCTGGCTTGTGGTGCATGCTTGGGAAGTGCATTCTTCCAAGTTCCAAATACCAGTCAATATTGGCACAAAACCCTTAGGCTTCTGCTAGAAAGCTGAAAATGAAGAGGAACTTCATCTTTCAGCATGACAACGACCCAAGCATACATCCAAATCAACAAATGAATGGCTTCACCAGAAGATGATTAAAGTTTTAGAATGGCTCAGCCAGAGCCCAGACCTGAATCTGATTGAAAATCTGTGGGGTGATCTGAAGAGGGCTGTGCACAGGAGATGCCTTCGCAATCTGACAGAGTTTAAGAGTTTTTGCAAGGAAGAGTGGGCAAATATTGCAAAGTCAAGATGTGTCATGCTGATAGACTCATACCCAAAAAGACAGAGGGATGTAATAACATGAAAAGGGGCTTCAACAAAGTATTAGTTTAAGGGGGTGCACACTTATGCAACCATATTATTTTAGTCTTTTATTTTTACTTCCCTCCACCAAAAAGATTTCAATATGTTTTTCAACTGAGTTGTACAGTTTATAGGTCACATTAAAGGTAGAAATTTTTCTGAAATTATTTTTCTTTGTCTTCTTATTTTCTTACATCACAGAAACCTGACTTTTTTAATAGTGGTATGTCGACTTTTTATATCCACTGTATATATTCATGAGAATTGCTATGTGCTCAATCTTAGTACAGTCTACCTCCAGGCTTGGCCTGGGGAGGTAATGCTTATGTGCGGGAAAGGTTTGACTAGGCCTCAAGCCTAGAAGGGGCCTCACATGCTGATTGAGGAGGAGAATGAGAGAAGTTGGATGGCTACTGGAGGTACCTGGTACTAGAATGCACCTAAGGGGCCTATTAGTGACCTATTGAAGATCACATGACTATCCATATTTAGCTGTTCCTCTAATAACCAGTGCCGGCTTGTGCTCCTATTGATTCTGCACTGTGAAATACTGAAAGGGTCTGGTGAGTCTGAAGTTCTTTTCTAATATAGTTTTGACATGAATGTTCTAAACCCTATGTCCTCTCTCCCAGTTATGAAGTTCCCCAATAAAGAATTCAAAGATGTACTTAAACTGACTGGCGCCTAACTTTTCTTTGATCGCACATCCCTTCACAGGCCTAGGATCTGCACGAAAACAAAATGTCAGCCTTCCCTGCCTTTGAGGGTCCACGCTACGCCTCTGGGGGTCAAGGGGGGTGCTGTACTTATTTTTAGGGGAACTAATTGTGGCTTAAAGTACAAAAGAGAGCTTGGATGTTATCCAATTTCCTCAAAATGTATACAATAGAAGACTCTATCTATGCCAACATATTATAAAAATCTCAGGTTGTTTGGTAAAACAGACTAAAGATTATTAACATTTAAAGGAGAACTCTGGGCAAAATCTTTTTTTACATGTTCTTGTTGCTTATCTCCTGCCTGAATATGTAATCCATTTTCTTGTTATCTGAGTAGTTGTTCTAGTAAGACCGATCACTGCTATGCCTCCTATTCCCACAGACACCAGTCTTGGTACATCCCATCTGTAGTTCTGTTCTCCAGCAAGCAGGGATGTATTTCCATCCCTGCTTGTTGCAGTGGGCGGACCAGGATACACAGACTGCCGGTCTGTACCGTCCATGGAGGTGGTGTCCTAGGAATGACAGTCCCCCTGGGCTGCTCTGAAGGCTGCATCCAAGGGAGTCTGTAACCCTTGCTGCCTGCACATTGGGGTAGCATCACAGCTGGCTCAAAATCCTCTGTTTGCTGTACCATCCAAAGACCAGCTTTCGGAAGACCAGCTTTCCGGTTCTGGTAGCGGCTGCCCAATGTCCCCCAGTGAAATCACTGGTTGCTAGGACTGCCTGGTATCTAGCAACCAGTGATGTATATGCAAAGCCACAGAATTCACAGCCAGGAGGCTCCAACTTTATTCTATTGAGCTGCTCCACCTCCTCCATTGTCTGCCATGCTTACCATGACTATGGAAGAGTCTGAGAGCTGTGAGTGATTAGGGGAGCCAGGAATAGAGAGACAGAGGCATTCTGTGCTGGAGGAACAAGAGAGTGTAACTAGAGATGGGTGGGGGGGGGGCAGAGCAAGCAGCTGGAGAAAGCAGCTGAACATCCTACACTGGCAGACCTGCAATATCCTCTGTGAAAATTCTGCCTCTGCTGCTGTTCTGCACCAACAGCCCTTCTCTGCCTTTACTGACAACTGAGAGTACGGGAAAGGCTGACAGGCTTTAGTGATCACTTTGCTTCGTCTCCTTGTGCTGTGAGCTGAGCAATTGGAGCCAGTCAAGTCTTGATATGTAGTGGCATTGAGAGTCTCGCCCCCCCCCCCTTCTTTCTCTCTCCCTCTTCCTCCCTCTATGAATAACTTTTGGCATGTTTTATGAAACAACCTGAAATTTTCACAATTTGTTGGTACATGTAGAGCAGGTTTCACAAGTGATAGTTCAGTGTGGACCTCAGCCGTACCACCTAGCAGCCTGAGCGGACTCATTTACTCCCACCACTGCAGATGTTAAGGATTACTGTCCTGCAGAGGGTGGGAGAAATGGCAAGGTGGACGGGGACCTGGACCCCCCATGCACCCGCCCACCGCAGCAGAGCGGGTGGAAGGAATGGAAGGTCTACAGGGGGAGCAGCAGTTGCCCGACCCCTCCCCCTGAATACACTTGTCGCCACTGAACCCACAGCAAGGAGAACCTGAATCCCCTCCCCCCACATTCACTCACCTGCCAGCGCTGTTGAAGTCACAGCAGAGTGGGTTGGAGGAAAGTAAGGTCTACAGGAGTATGCCCAACCTCTTCCCCCCAATGCACTCATCCACCACTGAACCCACAGTAAGGAGGAGGGCAGGAGGCACGGAGCCTAGTGGCAGCAGCAGGTGTGCGCACCCAGAAGAGGAGTCTAACTTGCCACTCTCCCAGCCCTCCACAACACTGAGTTAAGCTAGGGGGAGATTATGGGGAGGTCTGTGATGTCAGAGAGGGAGCTGTGATATGGGGGGCTGGGAAGTGAGAGGAGGGAGCTGTGAGGGGTGAGCTCTGATATGAGTGGCTGTGGGAGAGGGGAATTGTATTACTTGGGGAGCTGTGATGTGATAGGGAGAATCTGTGATATGGGGGGCTGTGATGTTATATAGGGGACTGTGATGTGAGAATGGGGAGCTGTGATATAAGGGGCTGTGATGAGAATGGGGGGAGTGCTGTAATATAAAGTTTTGTGAGAGTGGGGCAATAATGTGAGAGGGAGAAGCTGTGGTATGGGGGGCTGTGATGTGAGAAGGGGAAGCTGTGATGCGGGAGGGAGAGCTGTGATATGCTGGGCTGTGATGTAAGATGGGAGAGCTGTATTATGGGTGGGCTGTGATGTGGGTGGCTGTAATGTGAAAGGGGGGCTGTGATATGAAGGGTTTGTGATGTGAGGAGGAGGGCTGTGATGTCAAGAGGGGGTGAGCTGTTATGTGGGGGGTTGTGATTGCAAAGGCGACTATGATGTGAGGGAGGGGTCTATGATTGCAAGGGGATGTGATGTAAGTGTGGCTGTAATGTTGGGGGCTCTGATGTGAAAGGGAGTTGTGATGTAAAGAGGGGTGTGATTGGAAAAGGGGGACTGAGGCAATTAATTGAAAAGGGGCTGTGACGTTAATGACCTGAGTCATAGAATAAAAATGAGATTCGGAACTCTGCAGAAAAAAAGGATTAAAAACTGGACCTCCATGAATTTTAATTCAGTACCCGTGATGTAGATTCTTGTATTTTGTAAAGTTTGGGGGAGATTGGTAAACATCTAAGCTCTTTTTTGGATGTAAAGCCACATTAAGCCCCCCAAAAAACAAGCTTAATGTCCCCCATTTTCTTTGTGGAAGTCCAAAATCTATGAAACTTCTAGGACATGTTTGGGACATTGAGAACTTGGGCTGTGCAAAGTTTCAAGTCAATTGATTGAGGTTCAGGCACATTATGGTACGTTAAACTCTTTTTACATTAAGCTCTTCACATTAAATGTTTTAGCACTGTAAAATATAGCTTAATGTGAATAACTTTTGGTGTGATTTACCAAATGATCTGAAATTTTCAGAATATGTTTCCATAGATAGGGTCTTCTAACGCATAAAGTTTGGGGGAAATTGGTCAACATCTAAGCTCTTTTTTGTACATTAAGCTACATTAACCCCTTGACGCCGACGTAACACAAATATGCAGCCTCACGGACCTGGGATTTTTTCCATGGGGCCGCATATTTGCGTACCTGTCTTTGTGCTGGGAGCGCGCTGCTCGGCGCGCTCCCAGCACCAAGACCGCGGTGTCACTGAGAGCCCCGGGTCCCGTTCTAACGATCGGGACCCGGGACTTCCGATTCCGGGTCATGTGATCGCTGTGATAGCCTCTGATTGGCTATCACAGTGATCAATCACTGTGCAGCCCGGCCCCCTTGTTTTCTCTCTCTCTATGAATGGAGAAGAGAGATACATTGTATCTCTCAAACTCCTGACATAGAGAGATAAAAAAAAAGTTTGTAAAAAAAAAAAAAAGATAAATAAATATTAAAAAATAAAAGAAAAAATAAAGAAAAATACCTAGATCAAGGTTTGATCTAGTTCAGTACCAGGGTTAGTGTTTGGGTCAAGGTCAGGGTCAAAGGTCAGGGTCAAAGGTCAGGGTCAAGGGCAAAGGTCAGGGTCAAAGGTCAGGATTTAAAAAAAAAATTGGTATCAGTGTCAGTTAGTGTTAATGTCAATGTCAGTGACAGTGTGTTTTATGTAAAAAAAAAATAAAAAAAAAAGACAAAAACAAAATGCGCACTGTTGTTTCTGGACTGTACTACGGGTACAAATAACATACACATATATGGTATCGCTGCGATCGTCAAGAACTGGAGAATGTATTTTGGGTTGTTCTTTGGTGGTAGGTTATGGTCGTAACAAGAAACACACAGTTAAATTTAAAAAAATGATTTTTTTTACTATTTTGGCCCAGTTTTCCTTTAATAATAAAAAAAAATTAGGAGCTATCCATGACCATTTACCACTAAATGAAAGCCCAATTTGTCCTGAAAAAAACAAGGTATAATCCACCTGGATGTACAAAGTAGTTGTGATGATATGTACGGTTTTACTAACACGTCAACGTTGCAGAATTGTGCTTAGGCATTTAGATTTGTTTTACCCTTAGGCGTGAAGGGGTTAAGCTCCCCAAAAAACAAGCTTAATATTCTTAAAAACAATTTTCAGAATATGTTAACATAGATAAAGTCTCGTATTGTTGGAAGTTTAGGGGAAATTGGTCAACATCTAAGCTCTTTTTTGTACGTTAAGCTACATTAAGCTCCCCAAAAAACAAGCTTAATGTCCTCCATTTTCTTTGTGGAAGGCAGAAATCTATGACACTTCTAGGACATGTTTGGGACATTGAGAACTTGGGCTGTGCAAAGTTTCAAGTCAATTGATTGAGGTTCAGGCACATTATGGTACGTTAAGCTCTTTTTACATTAAGCTCTTCACATTAAATGTTTTAGCACTGTAAAATATAGCTTAATGTGAATAACTTTTGGTATGATTTACCAAATGACCTGCAATTTTCAGAATATGTTGCCATAGATAGGGTCTTCTAATGTGTGAAGTTTGGGGGAGATTGGTCAACATCTAAGCTCTTTTTTGTACGTTAAGCTACATTAAGCTCCCCAAAAAACAAGCTTAATGTCCCCCATTTTCTTTGTGGAAGGCTGAAATCTATGAAACTTCTAGGACATGTTTGGGACGTTGAGAACTTGGGCTGTGCAAAGTTTCAAGTCAATTGATTAAGATTTAGACAGTTTATTGCACGTTAAGCTACATTAAGCCATTTTCACATTAAATGTTTTAGTCTGTCCCTCCTGAACATCAGTTTAGCAGCTGCAGTGTACATGAGCCCTATAAGGCTCTTGAGCAACCCCAATGTTCATGGAAGGTCCTGTGTAACCTGCCTGCCCCCTCTCCTTCATTTTTGAGCAAATACATTTTCAGACTGCCATTACTCTCTATAGCATGTCCTTACCCTAGCATATAAGCTGAAGAACTGTCTTTATTTTCTATGCCATGTCCTACCCTTAGTGAAGGCCATGAGCAGACAGACTACCATTTATGGCATGTCCTGTCTTCATCTTGGTGCATGTGTGGTGGACTGTCATTGATCTCTATTTCAGATCCTGTCTTGACCCTGGTGCATGAACTGGTAGACTGCCTTTATTTTCTATGGAAGGTCCTGTCCTCATCCTGGTTCATTTGCTGGCAGTCTGCCCTTATTTTCTGTGGCAGATTCTATCTTTACTTTAATGTGTTTGCTGAGTTGTAAAAATTAAATCTCTTTGCAGAATGTGGCTAAAAATTGCCCATAATTCCAGCACTAAATCCACAGAGATCCTCTACCTTACCCTATCCTGTGTCTTTATTCCTGACCTCTGCTTTTCACTGGGTAGATTGGAATGTGGTAATATGCCTACTGTGAAGCCCTCTGTGAGGTTCTCACAACTTGTCCCCGTTTCTTTGTTGTTTTAAACATCTCAGTCAAGGTCTTTATGAAAGACATATGTGTTTATCAAATCACTCCCTTTTAACGTTTTTACAAAACATGTCTACCTTGGCGGCCTTCCAGACCCATCCCTTGACTCTCTGGGTCTCAATTAATGAATATAACATATTATTCTCCTGATGACACAGTGCACCAGACGCAGAACATGCTGAACGGTGTCTTTTACTTCTGTTGTATGAGTCAGAGATCAAAACATAAGATGGATAGTAGGAGAGGAGAATAAAAAGAGTTCTACATCTTCAATGGTATGGTTACAACCTTTCAAGGAAACGTAATAATGACTTTCCTATCTTAAAGAGAGTACAACCATTAGGGTTATGGTGAGTTCATTTACAAAAATCCCCCTGCGCTCCACAGAACCTAGTGACCAAAAGTTAGCTGCTATCACCTATTCTTTATACCTCAAGATATGTGCAAACAAATTATATTAATGGTGAAGCGCTCAACTTATATAAAAATGAAAAATTATCTCCTGCCTAAATAATAAATTCCAAATATACAAACAAATAATCAATCTAAACGAAATGTCTAGTGCAACATCCCCACATATAAATTATACGCCCCCTGGTGGTATGGTGATGATCAACTAATGCCTCTTAAACTGTGCAAAGTGATACATATATCCAATTAAATAAAAACAATTAGATGAAAAATCAATTCAAAATTATTTGTGATGCCACACTGTGCAAAATAATAAAAGTGTTCAATGACTTCACTCCATGCTGCAATTGTGCTCTTCGTGATAATCTTGATGTGACTCCCCTCAATAATAGCCAAAGTGCCCCCTCACCTTCCACATTCGACCCTTGCGGGTCACAAAGCTTTATATATATTATATATCTCTGCCAGGTTTTTCCTCCTCCACTGCCTCCACCGACTTAATCAAGATCCTCCTCCAGGCAATGAATTCCACTCAAATAACTACCCTCACAATACGGACTCAGACACAGGGTGCATATGCAAGAAAAAGCAGACCTCCATAGTGCAACACTGTTTTAATGCACTCAGAGATATATAACAAAAACGCACTCACATATCCTCCAACAGAGAGAAGCAGTTCCCCATGTGCTATGGGTATATTCAGGTGTACAAAGATGGCGTCCGAACCCGGAACCGGAAGTACGTCACCCCTATGACCGGAAATACGTCAACGCGTTGCGCCACGATCACGTGGCTTCTTCAGGATCACAAGTGTGGCATCACAAATAATTTTGAATTGATTTTTCATCTAATTGTTTTTATTTAATTGGATATATGTATCACTTTGCACAGTTTAGGAGGCATTAGTTGATCATCACCATACCACCAGGGGGCGTATAATTTATATGTGGGGATGTTGCACTAGACATTTCGTTTAGATTGATTATTTGTTTGTATATTTGGAATTTATTATTTAGGCAGGAGATAATTTTTCATTTTTATATAAGTTGAGAGCTTCACCATTAATATAATTTGTATGGTGAGTTCATTGCTCTTTTGACTGATACAATCCACCTGAAAGTGATGTGTAAGCTACGAGTGGAGTCTGGTGGGCCAGCCTCTGGCTTCTTATGTGTTTGTTACTCCAACATCCAAGTTTTCTCTTCTGTAATTCCCGATTCTCATCTACCTGGGAGTTTCTGGTTGAACTGCACACATCTGGTTTTTACAGAACCTTTTGTTGCATTCTCCAGGCTGGGCTCGGACTTGCTCAGGAGGGTCCATTCAGCAGTACACCAAGAGGATAAAGGCCTGGGATCAGTGGGAGCAAGGAGGACAAAGTGAGTAAATCAGCACACCCAAGGATTTACAAGGGGAGAGACTGCCACATCTGGCACGCTTTTAAAAGAGAGCACTGTGTTTAATCATTTATCCTTGTCCTGGGAGATCTTTGAAACAGCCGGGAGGACTGGCAGTGTCTGCAGGCTGTAGAGCTGGGAGCAGTTCTACAGGGGAGAGGAGACATCTCTGTATGTAGTTTGCAGCAAGCTGAGCTAACTTTTAAAGGGGCTGTGAGTTGCTAGCTTGTAAGGGGCAGTTGCTACTGATCCGCAAAGACTGATGGCTTTCAAAGAAAAGAACAGTCCAGGATCTGTTTCTGTAAATAGGAAGGAAGTTGTTCCCGTACATTGATTCGGTCAAGTTGGGCATCCCATAATCCCTATTACCCTATCCAAGTTACATCCCCCTAATAAAACAACAAAAACCAAACTCATGGACTGTTCACTGACTGGCCCTCAAGAGGGCAGTGCTACAGGGGATATAAGAAATTCTCTAGTGGTTTAATTGGCTGACTTCCACTAAAATCCTGAAATATCAGTTTTGGGTGGACTGGCTCTTTACAAAAAAGAAGCCATTTATCTATTCTATATCTATATCCTAGATTGTAAGCTCCAAGGAGCAGGGCCCTCGAACCCCTCATGTATCGCATTGTATTGTTATTGTACTGTCGCATGTTCTGTCTCCCATTGTAATCTACAGTGCTGAGCGAACTGTTGGCGCTTTATAACTACTGTATAATAATAATAATAATATCATTTGCTCCTGTCAAGATTAAAACAATAATACTGGAAACAATTACAGGGAACACATTTGCTCTCGCCATGACTTTATTATCTTTATGTCAACTTTTACCTCTTTTATGTAAATTAAACCCTTTGGTTTATTTCATGTGTAATAGATAGATCCTCCTGTGCTTTAAATGGAACCCTAACTCACAGCTGCTCACACTAAAACTTAAACCCAATAAGTGCAAATAAACAAAATATTTAAAAACAGTGTAGCGCTAGTACTAAAGTAATACAACACACAAATAATTAAATCAAAGTGATTAGATGAAGTGATATGATCCTGTCAGGATCAAAAGGTGAGATATGATAACAATAGTGAAGAAATAAATCCTATCACATAGTGAATGAAAACACAATCCCCCTTAATCCACAATTGAGGAATTCAATAATCTGATGTAAATTAGTGAAAATTTGCATACAACATGAGTCCCCTAAGTGGGGATATAAACAATACAAACAGTGCTAAGTGTCAATCCTTAAGTGGCTAAAATGCCCCTTCACCTCCTTGCATTGACCACAAGGGCCAGCAAGGCGGCGAGGTGGCATTTTGGCCACTTAAGGATTGACACTAATTGCTGTGAACACCTATACACCTCATCACTTGCACGAAATCGTAGTTGGAGCACTTGTTTATGTTGCAATTATTTTGGACTATTTTGTATATTTCACTTTGGGGATTTATCATTATATATGTGTATTTTTGGATGTGGTTAAGTGTGGTGTGTGACACTTAGCACTGTTTGTATTGTTTATATCTCCACTTAGGGGACTCATGTTTTATGCAAATTTTCACTAATTTACATCAGATTATTGAATCCCTCAATTGTGGATTAACTGATCAGCCACTAACCAATCTTTCTTTGACAGCTATCGGTCATGTGACTGCTGTAAGAGCAAATCACAGCAATCATGTTATTGGGAAATCACCTCTACCTCCCAACAGTAAAGCCCACTTATAGGGTCACTGTCAGGACACAGATCACCTGCTAGTGGCACTGTGCTTTCCAGAGCGGTAGGTTGCAGTTCCAGTGTCCAGCAGCCAGTGTCTCCCAGCAGCCAGCAGATTCCAAGTAATCAGTGTCCACTGATGCTGGTTGCTGGGAGGGTATTTAGTCTCTCCTCCACTTTTACACTTCACATCAGTGTTTTATTTTACTGTGCTAAGCCAGATGCTGCTGCCATTTTTCCTGATCCTGCTCTTGCCCTACATCCTGTACCCTGCCCCCTGCTGCCTTATACCTGCTCCCATTGTTCCTGATCCAAGTCCTGGTTTCCCCCTTTCTTGCATCACCAGTATTCCCTGTGACCTGTGCTCCTCATCTTGTATATATTGTACATATTGTATATAGTTAGTTGGCAGGCTTCCTGTTATTTAGGCATTTTTATTAGGGGGTTGTGGATCACTTGTATTTCTATGCTTGCTGTTTGCTGATGTGTGGATGGCTTTGTTTTACTGTTATTACATTTACTCTATTATATATAGTCTGGTCTAAGTTTCTAAGTGTAGCTATGCAGATATTCCTATCCTTGCTGTTGATTTCTGACAGCCACTGGGAAAGGTTTAAACTCCATCTGAAGTCTCCTGTGTGGCAGCCTAAATAGATCCCAAATCCAGCTACTATGGGATGCGTAAGACTTATAAAGCAAAAAAAAAGAAAATTTTCTTCACTGATTGAACCAAATCCTCCTTCATTTGTGTCTTACAAGCTCCACCTCTCAGATACTGTAGCTCACATTGGGAAGATTTCAGCAACAGAGGCAGAGCTGTCAATCCAGAAAGTATTGAGCAGGATTAGTGATGGGCAGCTGCTGCCCATCACAATATACAGGCTTGTGAATCAGCAGTGACCATGATGATAGCTATGCCTCATGCGATATTCATTCATCTCACTGTAGTGTTAGCAGACACAGTATACATGACGGAAAACGCTACTATTAAATCAGGAGCAGTGCAGCAGGGTTATCCCAGAATCACGGGAAGCTGCAGGAGATCTTAACTAACAGGATGAAAAGGTATTAGCAAGGCTTTGCATGGGAACAAAGGAACTCCTCCAAGGGCATCTGCCTGCTCAGTGGGATATCTGTTCACTGATACCTACTGAGCTGGCGGATGACAGCCCATGGTCCTCTATGGGGTGACGGATGTAAACGGACACTGTCATGTGATATGCTAGATGGATGGTTCCCCCATTTGTTTTCATCAGATCGGATACTGGTGGGTGTAAATGGACACATCTGTTTACATCCGCCTCCCCATAGAGAGCAATGGATGGTTTGATCAGGTCCGCCTAAAAACGGATAGGTGGACCCAATAGGTGTGTGAAAGGGGACTTATTGCAGAATGGTAGTGTGACAAGAACACCCCTACCTGGAAAAAGAAGGTTATTAGGTGATCCACGCGGAGTAATATGAATTCAAAAATATTCCAAACAATTCTTTATTTGATCACATAGATCATAAGGAGGTTAAACATGAGCATGATGTACATATGAAAAAAATAAAATCATGTTAAAAAGCACTAGGCGTCTTCAGTTTAGGGTCATCTTAACAAATAGAGTACCACAAGGCAGAGTTATAAAGTGGTGATATAGTTATCCTGGGTTTCCATGGGTTTTCGGCTTGTATTCGAGTAAACCATGTATGCAGCAAATGTGTTCCCAATATATGTCAGGTATCTCCTGATGTGAAAAAAGCTTCTCAAAGGTGAGGTTGACAGGCCAGCTTCTCAATTGTAGGGACTTCCTGGATAGCCACCCCAAATATAATAAAGTCCACAGTACCAAATGATTCATCAATGAAGATCAAGAAGACATCTGTCGACTTGAAATAGGATCAGGTCCTTGATGCTTTTCCAAGATGCATATGGGGGTGAGAAGCCAGGTAGTCACAATACATAGATTCCAAACACATATACTGTGTATATAGCATGTAACAGGCTATACGGGCCTGAATTCTGATACCCAATAAAGGGTTTCCAAAAATTGCTCAAAATGAGAAGATTATTATTCCATATACTGTGTATATAGCATATAGCAGGCTTTGCAAACCTGAATTTTTATACCCAATAAAGGGTTTCCAAAAATTGCTCAAAATGAGAAGGTTATTGCGGTTTCATGAGGATATGGCTATGTCACAGCACAACCCCTAGATAGGATAGCGTATATATATATATATATGTAGATCGTCCTCCAAAGAGGATTTGCAAAGATTCCCCGAATATACAGGGTAATTTAGGCCCAAATAACATGCCCTTATTGACACCATAAAAGCTCTATCAATCTCAACAGCCGTAAGCTAAATTAACTTGCCACCGGTGGAAGATAAATTTCCCTGAAAGATAGCCGTTTGCGAGCCGCTGCAACAATAGCCTTATGGTAGTTTTCAGAGGGTCAGGGGCCTTCCTAGCAGGGAGCTGTGACACCGCCGTTCCTTCCCGCCTCGTGGGCGCCGCACCCAGTGAAGACGCCGAGCGTAGTGACGTCAATACGTTGACGCGTTTCGTCCGCCAATCACCGCAGACTTCGTTCTGACGATACGCTATCCTATCTAGGGGTTGTGCTGTGACATAGCCATATCCTCATGAAACCGCAATAACCTTCTCATTTTGAGCAATTTTTGGAAACCCTTTATTGGGTATAAAAATTCAGGTTTGCAAAGCCTGCTATATGCTATATACACAGTATATGGAATAATAATCTTCTCATTTTGAGCAATTTTTGGAAACCCTTTATTGGGTATCAGAATTCAGGCCCGTATAGCCTGTTACATGCTATATACACAGTATATGTGTTTGGAATCTATGTATTGTGACTACCTGGCTTCTCACCCCCATATGCATCTTGGAAAAGCATCAAGGACCTGATCCTATTTCAAGTCGACAGATGTCTTCTTGATCTTCATTGATGAATCATTTGGTACTGTGGACTTTATTATATTTGGGGTGGCTATCCAGGAAGTCCCTACAATTGAGAAGCTGGCCTGTCAACCTCACCTTTGAGAAGCTTTTTTCACATCAGGAGATACCTGACATACATTGGGAACACATTTGCTGCATACATGGTTTACTCGAATACAAGCCGAAAACCCATGGAAACCCAGGATAACTATATCACCACTTTATAACTCTGCCTTGTGGTACTCTATTTGTTAAGATGACCCTAAACTGAAGACGCCTAGTGCTTTTTAACATGATTTTATTTTTTTCATATGTACACCATGCTCATGTTTAACCTCCTTATGATCTATGTGATCAAATAAAGAATTGTTTGGAATATTTTTGAATTCATATTACTCCGCGTGAATCACCTAATAACCTTCTTTTTCCAGGTAGGGGTGTTCTTGTCACACTACCATTTTGCTTAGTATGTACCTTTTGGGTTTATGGATCCACACTTATACAAGTGAGTCGGAGATAAGTTAATGACACTAGTTATACGTGTCATTATTGGGTGGCTTGTTTGTGCTTTATTGTTGTGACTTATTGCAGAAGCACTTACAATTAAGTGCTGCAGCACATACAGTATATTTTTTAATGGGAGCACAACAGAAAATAAGTGCTCAGGTCTGTTGTCTTCCATGGCCATTTTTAGTCCCACAAAGCGAGTGTTCTGCTGCATTATCTATTACATATGGACCTGTGTACATGGGCATAGGCAAAAGCATCGCAACCTGACCTCAAATGCAAAAGTAATGCACTTGAAAGAAAGATATGTTTACCCATCTACACAGGCCCCAAATGGCATATCTGGAGCTGAGTATGAGACCTCATTTTGGTGCACTGACAAGACAGTGGAGATGAGAAGAGTGGACATGAGGTCTTCAGAGCCAGAGTTCACAACTGAACTCAGAAAGTGAAATTTTTTTAAATTCCTCCTGAAAAATAGCAGTGCACTTCTTGATATGTGAGGGTACCTAGACACCCCTGTTCCTACAGCTTCATAGCTGTTCTTCTGTATTGTAAGACCTACAGCACTACTGCTTCTGACTTATAGTGCTGCAACTGCGCCACTCACTGTTCTGCTTGCCTGGAGGCTTTAAAAGTGGAAGCAAATCCCTGTCTCTACCAAGATGGCCACCTCCACACAATGACACAGTAGAGAAGAAGGCATGGTATGTCAGAATGTGGAAATGATCAGTTGCAGGAAGACCACAGGCAATACTGTTGACTAGTGTGTTGCCCTCTGCCTGCCTTTCTTGGGCACAGCTTCCTTATTTTTTTTTTGGACTTGCATAAATGTTGTTAATGTGGAAGTCATTTTTGAGTGATTATTGTTTGCCATGATACAATGACATTTATAGATTAGGTTGAGGATAGGGGTCAGACTTAGGGACAAGACTATAGGATACTATAATACTTGGTCTTTTTTATATTTATATTTTTTTTATATTTTACATTTTTTCAGTTTTATATTTTTGTAGGTTTTAAAGTGAGGATCTGTATAATTTTTTTTAACAGTTAATAGAATATCTTTTTTTTTTTTTTTAAATAAACATTCAACATAGGATGCAGCTGTGATACTGGTGTTTAAAAATTATGTTTATTTTTTTAAGAAAAAACTGTTTGCCTTCAGTTTCTCTCTCTCCCTGATTCAAAGTCTGTATAATCATTTCTGAATAGAACCGATGTGAAATGTGAAACGGAGCCTTAAATTCAATGCACATTACAGAGGCATTCTAAACCCCTATTCAATCAGCGCAACACACCCTAAAAAAATAAGACAGTGCTCTAAATAGTTGCTGCTAAAACACCGTTAGTGACTTCGAAACACCTGTACCAAAATGAATAACAATAAAGTATAGTGCAACAGACTAATATCTCATATAAAAATAAATAATAAACAATAATTAAAGTCCCATGAAAAAGTCTCCGTTGCGGGGCCAGGAGAGGAGCTGGAGGAAGAGCACAGAAGGTGTACACAAGTCTGTCCACATGTTGAGCGCATAATGACCCATTGATGAGGTCATAAAGTGAGGTGAGCAGGTTTTTCACCTAATGGTGGTAGTATGGTTGGCACTGAAGTAGAGAGAAGATTTATCTTATACACATTGCACAGTGGTGTTACAAGAGACTTTTTCATGAGGCTTTAATTATTGTTATTTATTTTTACATGAGATATTAGTCTGTTGCACTATACTTTATTGTTATTCATTACACATGCATTGTTCACTGTTCTTATTATCCACTTTACCTCCCCTTCATGATTTATCCCCCTTCATGACCAGGCCATTTTTTGCAATACGATGCTGCGTTACTTTAAAATTGTACAGTCAGGCAACGCTGTACATAAATGAAATTTAGATACTTTTTTCCCACAAATACAGCTTTCTTTTGGTGGTATTTGAACACCTCTGGGTTTTTTTTATTTTTTGTGCTATAAATGAAAAAAGACAGAATTAAAAAAAAAAAATTTTTTACTTTCTGCTATAAAGCATATCTATATATATATATAAAAAAATTATTCATAAATTTAGGCAAAAATGTATTGTGCTACATATTTTTGATAAACAAAATCCCAATAAGCATATACTGATTGGTTTGCACAAATGTTATAGCATATACAACTATGGTATATATACTGGAATTTGTTTTGGACAGTAATGGCGGCGATCAGTGACTTAAAGCAGGACTGCGATTTTGTGACGGACTGTCTGACACTAACTGACACTTTTGGAAACCAGTGACACTAATACAGTGATCAGTGCTAAAAATATACACTGTCACTGTATTGACACTGGCTGGGAAGGGGTTAAACATCTAGAGCAATCAAAGGGTTAACTGTGTGCCTAGCCAGTGTTTTTGTGTTTGCTATGTGCTGTTTTTACTAGACAATCTGCTAGATTTTGCTCCCTAGCAGAAAATCTAGCAGATTGCTGCTAACAGCACAGCTCTGCCTTGTTTGCATAGGGTGAGCTGTTCTGTCAGTCTCTTTGGCGATCAACAGGTGCCGGCACTTATTCATTGGCGGGCACTTGTTGATCAGTTTCAACTGAGTACAATCACAGCAGAAGCGGCGCTCCAGCGCACGCCCCCTATGGCGGAAGTGCAAAGTCAGGTTTATATAAGTGATTTTGCACAGAATGTCTGCTCTATAGAAGTAAATCTGCTATAGGGCAGAGGTCAAGTGAAAGTGGCTTCAAAGAGGTGCAGGAGATCATCAGCACTGAGATACAGCAAAAGGTGAAAACAGATATTTTATTTTTAAAAAATTGCAATTGTTTGCTTTGGCAAACAAAATGTCTTTGGTTAGGGCTTAGATTTACTTTATTTCAGTCACTGTAAATCCATCATACATTTCTTGTTTCAGGTGCTTCATATACATGCAAAGAAGACCCAGTGAAGGAATGGAACTTCATGTCATGCATTTTAGCAAACAGGTAATGCACATAAAGGTATAAATTCAACGTTTCTGAATAACAGTATAACTATTTTTCAGTAATATGTGAAGTTGAGGTCATCTCTTTTTTCCCAGTTGTCTGAAGCAGTAAACATCATTATCTTCCATTTCTATTGTGCATTTCTTGCTGTTGAATTTTTTTACCTTGTATAGTTTCTTCATTGGCAGGCAATTTAAAGGTAATCTCTGCTTACAAAAATGTTTATTTAAGTTGGTTGTAAAGGCTCAAGGTTTTTTTTACTTTCATGCATTCTTTGCATGAAGGTAAAAACCTTTTATGTGCAGCAGCCACCCCAGCCCCCCTAATACTTACTGGTGCCTTATCGCGGTCCAGCAATGTGCATGAGAGCATCGACTCTCATTGGCTGAGACATTGGCTCCCTGCTTCTGTCAATCACAGCCAGAGAGCCAATAAAAAGAAAGAGGGGCCGGGCTTAGCTGCAGCTCTGTGTGGACACGCAGAGCAGTGCACTTGGCAGGAGGGAGGGGGTCAGGAGTGCTGACGGGGGACCCAAACAAAAGAGGATTGGCGCTGCTCTGTGCAAAACCACTGCACAGAATAGGTAAGTATGACATGTTTGTTATTTAAAAAAAAATGCCTTTACTTTATAGATATTACCCAATAACCACAAAGAATATAAACCCATTGTGTGTGCACCAAATTTATTTGAAAAGCAAGATATTGCCTTGCAAAAGTAGCAGTGACATCATCACTGAGTTGTACATAGACTGTGCAATGAGCAGAGCTGTGGAAGGAACCCATCAGGCCCCATCTACTACATGCTGCCTGCACAAAACAACAGGAGGGGGTGGAGACAAGACCAGTTGTGCAGCACAAAGAGAGAAAGCAGCAGTGTTTGGTCTTCATCACAGGAAGCTCCTGCACAGAAATGGAATAAAAATACAAACTACACCAAGATTAATATAAGAATACACATGCTTCTTGTATTTAGACAATATTTGTTTATCCCTGAGCTTTAAACAGGAAGAAGCAAAGTTCTATCAACTACAATTTGGCACTTTTTCTGTTATCCATGAGCACCTTACCCCTGTTCCAAGAGAGAACTTGGCTGGAAGCTAGAAGAACCTGGCTCTTTACCCATTAACCTTTCTTGTGCCTTGAAAGTGTGTGCTGACCTTTAGCAGATACTTCTGTATGATTTTAATATATCACATTGACATCTCTCTGCAGACATAAGTTGCACTTCATTTATTAGTGGTGATCTAGAGAACAATTAAAGCATACTGCTGTGTTATCTAGAGCAGAAGTGGAAACGTTTATCACATTTCAGCTCGGTTACAGAAGCCGTTTGGGGATTCATGCCTCAATTAATATGATGTTTCCACTTCAACTGATGCTCAATGTGAGCTAATCGATTCTGATTCCTGAGCCATCTCCAGGGCCTTTCTCCAGACGAGCAATAGTAGGAAAAGCTTCGTAGAGCATTAGGGCAAACTGGGCCACAGTCACACCTGCCATTATCTTTTCATCTGTGCTCAGCAGAAAGGTCATTTTTCTATTATAGCCAGCCTCATGTATGGACAAAGTGATTTGTTCATTTTAATATCATTCAGATTTACCAAATGAGTAGTGAAAATGAAAAACTGAAGAGGAACCAAGTTAATGAGGGCCAGGTCTAGCCTATCTGATCTGGGGGTGCACTGAAAAAAGTCAGGGGCCATAATATTAACATTGTGTGTGTGAGCCACTGACAGTCTGTCACACAGTGTCATGACCTGGGGAACACTTTTATGTATTAGATTTTCATTAGGTCAGGGTGATTAAACAAAAACTGTGCCCCCTTATGTCAGATGTCCTATCAGAGTTGACCTTTACAACAGGAGCCCTCATCAGAGTTCCCCTTTACATCAGTGTCCTCATTAGAGTGCCACCTTACGTCAGGTGTCTCCATCTGAGTGCCCCCTTACATCAGGATCCTCATCAGAGTGCCCCCTTACATCAGGATCCCCACCAGAGTGCTTCCTTACATGAGGTGTCTTCATCAAAGTTCCCCCTTACATCAAACATACCCATCAGAGTGCCCCCTAACATCAGGATCCCCATCAGAGTGCCCCCTTATATTAGGATCCCTATCAGAGTGCCCCCTTACATCAAGATCTCCATCAAAGTACCTCCTTACATCAGGATCTCCATCAAAGTACCTCCTTAAATCAGATGTCCCCATCAGAGTGCCCACTTACATCAGGATCCCCATCAAAGTACCTCCTTACATCAGATGTCCCCATCAAAGTGCCCCCTTACATCAGGCATCCCCATCAGAATGCCACCTTACATAAGTTGCTCCCATAAGAGTGCCCCCTTATATCAACTGTTAGACTAACTCATGGGTCAGTGGATGCACTCTCAGAGATCAGGGGGGTGGGCACAAATAAAATCTGGGGGGGGGCAAAGTCCACTCCAGCATCCCCCTAGATCCAGCCCTGAAGTCAATGAGTGAAGAAGATTTTCTTTTCAAATAGTTCTGTTGCCGAAGGTCCACCAATGACCATTAGCCTCCAAAACCTGTGACCACAGATTCTGAACCTGCAATGCCTCCTTGGTATGTTCCCTGCCCTGCCTCCTGCTTCACCACTCCGGAATATTTTACCCCCTTCATGACCAGGCCATATTTTGCTATTTGGCACTGTGCTTCTTTAACTGGTAACTGCACGGTCATGTAACGCAGTACTCAAACAAAAGTTATATATATATATATATATATTTTTTTTTTTTTTTTTCACACAAATAGAGCTTTCTTTTGGTGGTATTTGATCACCACTTGGTTTTTATTTTTTTATTATATAAATGAAAAAAGACAGAAAATATTGAAAAAAAATATTTTTTACTTTCTGCTATAAAAAAAATCTACTTTCTTCATAAATTTAGGCCAAAATGTACTCTACTACATGTCTTTGGTAAACAAGAAAAAAATCCCAATAAGTGTATATTAACTGGTTTGCATGAAAGTTATAGCATCTACAGACTATGAGTTATATACTGCAATTTTTATTTATTTATTTATTTTATACTAGCAATGGTGGTAACCAGCGACTTATAGTGGGACTGTGATAGTGAACTGAACTAACTGACAATGACATCTCCAGTGAAACTGATACAGTGATTAGTGCTAATAATATACACTATCACTGTACTAATGTCCCTAGCTGGGAAGGGGTTAAAGTTTATGGGAAATCACAGGGGTTATTTGTGTGCCTAGCAAGTGTTAATGTGTTTACTGTATGCTGTTTTTTTATTACACATTGATTTGTTTCTTTTCCCTTTGCAGGGAAAAAAACAAAGTGAACCTTCCCTCCTGTGTCCTGTGTTGTTTATTAACAGAGGGCTCTAGACTGTGATTTGACACAGCCAATCAGCAGGTCCCAGCCCATGAATCATTAGCCGGGATCTGTTGAAGAACTCTGGGGGGGGGGGAGAAATAGGCAGTGATGCACCATTACCTCGCTGTGCTTGTAGCTGATACCGTGCTGCAGTATATGTACTGTGGCAGGTCAGCAAGTAGTTAAAGTTCTACTAAACCCACAACAGTAATATCAGTCTGTATATGCAGTAAAGCATGCTTGTTATACTCACTGTGGAACTTAAGGGCTTAATCCTCTGCATGTGTAAAAAGGCTGTTTGATCCTTTCTTCTCTGCCCCTCCTCTTGTTGAAATGATCACCTGATACAGACTGAACCCGTGGTCACATGCACATGCTCAGTTTGGTGTGTATTGCTAGATAGGTTTTTTTTTCTTGGGAGGGTGCATGTGATCAGCACAGAGCCAATCAGCACTGTCCAGACTGATGGTCAGAGGTTTTACATCCTCCTAGAGCAGAAGCAGAAAACTCCTCCTACAAGCTTTAACCAGTGCTCTGCTGAAGTCACAAGACTGCTCTAACTGCTGATGAGAAAAGGTATTGAGCAGTTTAAAATGACTAAAATAATTTAATTGCTATGTTGTGTGCACTGTGGGAGATCAGATATAGTGAATG
This sequence comes from Staurois parvus, assembly GCF_062004578.1. Lineage (NCBI taxonomy): Eukaryota > Metazoa > Chordata > Amphibia > Anura > Ranidae > Staurois > Staurois parvus. The sequence goes on from NW_028318784.1 coordinate 5,727,744, forward strand.
CAGGGTCCTGGGTTTAGTATCACTTTAAGTGTAAGTAAACCTTTACAATGAACTTCTCTTATTTGCTACCTTCCTTATATAATCCCTTAAAACAGTACTTCTCTTGTAGATTACAGGAGTGCACTTACTTGTGCTCTCCTGTGATCCAGAATCAGCCGACAGTTAAAAGTCTGCTGTTGTCTGGCATCACAGAGCTGTTCTGGGCTTTGGAAGGACCCCAACCATATTGCTGGGATCCAACCAGATGCTTGATTGACAGCTGTCTCAGTCTCTCAGCACATGGCTGAGAACCTGAGCCACCCGCTCTCCAGCCTGGCTCTCCAGTGAGAGCTGCAGAGGCGGAGAGGAGAGCAGCGACTGACAGTCACTGCTCCCTGCACAGAGCAGACCAAGCATGTGATCGATCGGAAAGAGGTGGTGTGGGACAGCTGCAGCATCGCACAATGATGCTGCAGCATGAAGGTGAGTATGTATGTTTGTTTTTGTTTCTTAATGCCCCTAAACTTCTTTAGGCATACCTCTGCTGTCTTTGTACTTTTGATGCAGATTGCATGCTACATATGCTGCAAATATTTCTCTATTTTCCACAGAGCAATATTCTAAATTTTAAACATACGGAGCATTGCTGGTAACTTTTTTTTGTTTATTGTTATAGACAGCATGTTAGACAAATGACTCAGGAAAGGTGAAGCCTAACTGAACAAAGAAAATCCATTGTGTCTGACAGCAGGAGCCTCACTGAGGTCATTAAAGAACAATACACATCTGGATGAATCAAGATCACCTGATTTTTGACCTTCCATATAAAACAACTTTCTTACAAACAAATGGTGCTTTTAACCGCTTTCCTGCTGCCCTATAGCAGAAACACTGCTAAAGGGCGGCAGGGGTGCGCAAAATAATTTATATATACGTGATTTCGCATTTCCGGGCATTTCCTAGCTGCGCCACCTTTTGCGGCATTGGCTGTCAGTCACTGAGCTGGTGATCGCCGAATATTACCGACGGGGAGGAGAACTGTATGTAAACAATACAGTTCTCTCCCCTGTCAGATCCAGCACACTGCTTTGTATGGCTCTGCATAGCAGAGCCATACAAAGCAGTGTGCTTACAGTGGATTGCACAGACACAGCCCACATGGTGAAACAGCACACAGCACACAGTTAACTCTTTGATCACCCCAGATGTTAACCACTTCCTACCCAGTGTCATTAGTACAGTGTCAATGCTTTTTATTAGCACTGATCACTGTATTGGTTTCACTGGGAATGTCAGTGACACCAAGTCAGTTCCACCCAGTGTCAGAATGCCCGCCGCAGTCCCGCAGTCCCATTATAAGTTGCTGATCTAGAAAAAAATTCCAGTATATATACCGCCATTTGTAAACGCTATAACGTTCACATAAACCAATTAATTTACACTTATTGGGATTATTTTAGGAAAGACATGTAGCAGAATACATTTTGCCCTAAATTTATGATGACGTTTTTTTTTTTTTATTGGACATGTTTAATAGAAAATGTAAAAAATATAGTTTTTTTCTCAAAATTGTGGGTCTTTTTTTGTTTATAGCGCAAAAAATTTAAAAAAACGTACAAGTGATCAAATACCACCAAAGGAAAGCTCTATTTGTGGGAAAAAACGATGTAAATTTCATTTGGGAGCAGTTTTGCATGACAGCGCATTTGTCAGTTAAAGTAAAGCAGCTCCGTAACGCAAAAAAATGGCCTGGTCAGGAGGGGGGGAGGGGGGGGGGGTAGATCCTCTGGAGGGCAAGTGGTTAAACTTTGAAGATGGTCTTCCTTTCATTGCTGATGTAAAGATATGGCTGAGAAAGCATAGCATGCTTTGCCAATTTAGCGTCATAGAACTGTCATATAACAGACAATATTTTTTGTAAAAAATATTTTTTATTCGTAAGCAATATCTGTATATGTAAAGAGTAAGAGTAAACAAGTCAATAAATAAAATAGTCCAAAAATAGTTCAGTTTATCCCCCGAGAGTGACCGGGAATCTCCAAAACCCCAGCACCTTATTACATATCGTATTTGCCGGCGTATAAGACGACTGGGCGTATAAGACGACCCCCCTACTTTTCCTGCTAAAATGTAGTGTTTGGGCTATACTCGCCGTATAAGACTACCCCTCTTCCAATGCACACCAGTGGGAGGAATAGTGCCCCATCATTGGTATCAGTAGCAGGAATAGTGCCCCATCATTGGCATTAGTGGCAGGAATAGTGCCCCATCATTAGTATCAGTGGGGGAATAGTGCCCCATCATTGGTATCAGTGGCAGGAATAGTGCCCCATCATTGGTATCAGTGGGAGGAATAGTGCCCCATCATTAGTATCAGTGGGGGGAATAGTGCCCCATCATTGGTGTCAGTGGGAGGAATAGTGTCCCAACATTGGTGTCAGTGGGAGGAATGGTGTCCCATCATTGGTGTCAGTGGGGGGTGGAATAGTGCCCCATCATTGGTGTCAGTGGGGGGTGGAATAGTGCCCCATCATTGGTGTCAGTGGGGGGGGGGATAGTGCCCCATCGTTGATGTCAGTGGGGGGAGGAATAGTGCCCCATCGTTGGTGTCAGTGGGGGGGGAGGAATAGTGCCCCATCGTTGGTGTCAGTGGGGGGGAGGAATAGTGCCCCATCGTTGGTGTCAGTGGGAGGAATAGTGCCCCATCGTTGGTGTCAGTGGGGGGGAGGAATAGTGCCCCATCGTTGGTGTCAGTGGAGGAATAGTGCCCCATCATAGGTATCAGTGGGAGGAATAGTGCTCCATCATTGGTATCAGTGACACCAATGATGGGGCACTATTCCTCCCACTGACACTTGCTGACTCTGTTCTCGTATGGTGCTGCTGCAGCCAGCATATGTGGTTGCAGCAGCACCTCTACACTGACCACTTACCTGCTGGTCCTGCACTCGATTTTCGCAAGGCCGCTCGGCTCCACCCCCTCGCCGGTGATTGGCCGCCTGTGCGCCTTTCCTGAGCTACAGTTCTGGCGGCCAATCGCTGGTGAGGAGGCGGAGCCGAGCAGCCGCGCGAACATCCAGTGGCCGAACTGAAGGCGCTTCCTGGACCGGATCGTCGTGGGACCGGAACCAGGTAAGAAATAGCCCCTGCCCACCCCTGTTCTTAGTGTCCCTTCCGTTAGGGGAAGGGGGGGGCGGCGGCGGCACCGCGCCGCCCCCCTAAAAAGTGTCAGTATGCCGTATACCGGCGTATAAGACGACCCCCGACTTTTGAGAAGATTTTTAAGGGGTAAAAAGTCGTCTTATACGCCGGCAAATACGGTAGTTATCAAACATGCAGTTTCCTGCTTGATTACTGGTTAGCCTTCTCCCACCCTGTGCCTTCCTACAGGCTACTGAAGATGCCCTTTGCTTTTGATAGCCAATAAGAAGGCACAGGGGACAGAAGAAGGCAGGCCTAACCAGGGAAGCTGTGTAGCAATTATTTACCTAATAGAATACCTGGGTTTGGTGATCCCTAAGCACAGTAGCTAAATGGTTAGCACTTCTGCCTGGCAGTACTAGGGTTGTTGGTTTGAATCCCAGCCATGGCACAACCTGCCTAGAGTTTGTATGTTCTCCTTGTGCCTGCATGGGTTTTTTCTGAGTTTTCCAGAGAAATGCCTTGGGCCAGGGGCAGACTGACCATTTGGAAACTCGGGCACTGCCCGAGGGCCCAGGGTTAGTAGGGGGCCCCATGAGATATGAGATGCCCCTGGTACCTTTTTCATAGGCTTTTTTGAGTTTGGGCAAGGACACAAGGGCCCTATGATCCCCTATTGCCCGGGGGCCCCATGAGTTGTCAGTCCGCCCCTGCCTTGGGCACTTACAGTTGCAAGAAAAAGTATGTGAACCCCTTGGGATTATGTGGAGTTTTGCATGAATTGGGCATAAAATGTGCTCTGAACGTCATCTAAGTCACAACAATAGAAGAACACAGTCTGCTGAACATAATACTACACAAACATTAGATGTTGCCATGGTTTAATTGCACATAACATGTAAACATTCACAGTGCAGGGAGGAAAAAGTATGTGAACCTTTGGACTTAATAACTGGTTGACCCTCCTTTGGCAGCAATAACCTCAACCAAACGTTTCCTGTAGTTGCAGATCAGACCTGCACAACGATCTGGAGTAATTTTGGACCACTCCTCTTCACAAAACTGTTTCAGTGTAGCAATATTCTTGGGATGTCTGGTGTGAATCGCTCTCTTAAGGTCATGCCACAGCATTTCAATCGGGTTGAGGTCAGGACTCTGACTGGGCCACTCCAGAAGGCGTATTCTGTGCTGTTGCAGCCATTGTTCTGTTGAATTACTTGTATGCTTTGGGTCATTGTCCTGTTGCATCACCCATCCTCTGCGGAGCTTCAGTTGGTGGACAGATGGTCGTACGTTTTCCTGAAAAATGTCTTGATAAACTCTGGAATTCATTTTCCCATCAATGACAACAATCTGTCCAGGCCCTGAGGCAGCAAAGCAGCCCCAAACCATGATGCTCCCTCCGCCATGTTTTACAGTGGGGATGAGGTTTTGATGTTGGTGTGCTGTGCCTTTTTTTCTCCACACATAGTGTTGTGTGTTCTTCCCAAACAACTCAATCTTGATTTCATCTGTCCACAGTATATTTTGCCAGTAGTGCTGTGGAACATCCAGGTGCTCTTTTGCAAACTTCAAACGTGCTGCAATATTCTTTTTGGACAGCAATGGCTTCCTCCGTGGTGTCCTCCCATGTACTCCATTCTTGTTTAATGTTTTCCTTATTGTAGATGTGTCAACAAAAATGTTAGCATGTGCCAGAGATTTCTGTAGGTCTTTAGCTGACACTCTGGGATTCTTCTTTACCTCATGCAGCATTCTGCGCTGTGCTCTTGCAGTCATTTTTACAGGACGACTACACCTAGGGAGAGTAGCAACAGTGCTAAACTTTCTCCATTTATAGACAGTCTGTCTTACCGTGGACACATGAACATCAAGGCTTTTGGAGATACTTTTGTAACCCTTTCCAGCTTCATGCAAGTCAACAATTCTTTTTCGTAGGTCTTCTGAGAGCTCTTTCTGCGAGGCATGGTTCACATCAGACAGTGCTTCTTGAAACCAGTAAACCCAAAACAGGTGTGTGTTTTTTAAGGGCAGGACAGCTGTCAGCAACACATCCAATATCACCACACTGATTGGAGTCAAGGTTGGCTCACTCCTGGCTCCAATTAGCTCTGGGGGAAGTCATTAAGCTAGGGACTCACATACTTTTTCCTCCCTGCACTGTGAATGTTTACATGTTATGTGCAATTAAACCATGGCAACATCTAATGTTTGTGTAGTATTATGTTCAGCAGACTGTGTTCTTCTAATGTTGTGACTTAGATGACGTTCAGAGCACATTTTATGCCCAATTCATGCAAAACTCCACGTAATCCCAAGGGGTTCACATACTTTTTCTTGCAACTGTATGATTGGTAGGGTGCAGTGCCAGTTTCCTGGAGGGATAGCTGAGGTACGTTTGGACTAGAATCTGGACACACCTGAGCTGATCCCTACTGATGAGGTCCCAGCAATTACCAGAGCCCGCCTGGATGAAGTTTGCTATGGCTACCACACACTCCATTTTTATTTAATGCATTAAGACAGTTAACCAATGCAAAGTATCAACCTTATTTCATTTTCCTGTTTCTATCTCTCATGGTACAAAACAATGAACAATGAGGGGTATGAAGGAGATAATCTCATAGATGCTTTGATTTGCAGATTCAGACGTTACACGCACTTGTGTAATTACAGGCTTTTCACAGGTAAAACCACCTGTATTTAGGAGGGATCAGTATAGCACTTGTTCCTGGAGAAGATTCTCACTGTATATTACAGCATACAATACAATTAAGTGGAGCAATCTGGAAAGAGACAGTTCCAACATGTCTACACAAGCACACCACTGCTGAACTCAGCTTGGAGAGGAAATTAACTGTGTTGGCAGTATTAAAAAAGGAAAGTGAAGGCAATGAAAATGTCCAAAATACAGTAACCATAGCAACAAGATTATTTGATAGGATGTTTGACCATAACAAAATTGATTGGTTGCTATGGGATACCATACTCTGTACATGTCTCTACACATGGACTGTTAACTAAAATATGGAAAGATGAACTAATTTATGATGTTGGAGCATATTACAGCGGGAAAATAAAGGGAAGGGCAGTGCTATGAGCGAATCAGGCTCTGCTGGAGTGCACATGTGCTGACAAATGACATGATGACAGGAAGAGAAAGTAGCATGGGATGAAAGACAGGAATTAAGAAACTTACACATAAACGAACATTGGGCTTAAAAAAAATTTAATAAATGTAAACTTTCACCTTGTAAAACAACCCATTCAGTTTAAAAAATAAAAATGAAATGCTAAACACACATATACTGTATATATATATATATATAGTATATTTTAGAAAAATGACCCTGAACTTGGTCATTAGATATTTTAAAAATAATATTTGCTTAACTTTCCTTCTGATGGTTTGGCTTCAATTCTTTAAGACTCACTTAAAGGTATGTTAATTTTACCTGAAAAGGTGAATTTACCCCAAATATCTTGGCCACCCCTCTGGACCCCGCTGCACATAGTGGCTGTGATGTCCTGTGTTGCTGGTGTAGTGGTCCGTACACCATAATACAGAGCACTGGAATGAGCATTCTTCATAATGTTTACAAGCACTCATTGGTCAATGCAACCATGTGACCATGCCGACCAATAAAAAGCACTTCTTTCTTCTGGAACACCTTACCAGAAAAAGAAGCCTCGGATGTTTTTCTTATTGGTAAGCACAGTCATGTGCCATGCTGACCAATGGGCGCTCGTAGACGTGTGGTTTTTTTCATTCCGAGTTCAAATTCGGACACATTTTTCGTTATCTATCTTCGTATATCTCCGAATTTCCGAATTACATTAGTAACATATCTGAAGTAACCTGAAGGCCACATAAAGTTTGGAGGTCTTTAGCTATTGCAAACAGTTGGTGACTTCTGTGTGTTTCAGCATGTGCTGACCCCGCTCTGTCATTTTACGTGGCCTACCACTTCGTGGCTGAGTTGCTATTGTTCCCAGTTACTTCCACTTTGTTATAATACCACTCACAGTTGACCGTGGAATATTTAGTAGCAAGGAAATTCCACAGATGGACTTATTGCACAGGTGGCAACTTATCACGGTACCACACTTGAATTCACTGACCCGACCCATTCTTTCACAAATGTTTGTAGAAGCAGTCTGCATGCCTAGGGGCTTGATTTTATACACCTGTGGCCATGGAGGTGATTGGAACACCTGAATCCAATGACTTGGAGGGGTGTCCTAGTACTTTTTGCAATATAGTGTATATATATATATTGTAAGCCCTAATGAGCAGGGCCCTCTATTTCCTCTTGAACCAATTTGTATTGTAACTGTAATGTCTACCTCCATTTTGTAAAGCGCTGCTCAAACTGTTGGCGCTATATAAATTATGTATATTAATAATTTTACATATATATATATATATACACATTTTTTTCCCTTTTTTATAAATGATCTGATTCCCTCTATTCTCAGCAGCATAAGGAGCTCAGGGTGGAGAAACAGCAGCACATTGATCTTCCCACTGAATGGCTGTGCAGAAGGGTGGGGGGTGAGGGCTGTTGGCAGAAGCCTGATCATTGGATGAGACCAGGACGAGTTCCCAGCACAGTCAGAAAACTGACCACACTGTGCTCTTATGCCTAGTGTGGTCAGTTTTTAATAGGAAAGCAGAGGGACTGGCAGGAACACCAGGGATTTCACAAAAAGGAAGCAATACAAAGAGAACAGGATACATTTTCATACAAGTACATGGTACAGCAGGTACATATCAGGAATATGAAATGTTCGGTTTACATATTATTTAATTATTAAAAAGAGTTACCAAATATAATATTAATAGAAATGCAAATAACTTATAACCAAGGATCATAGGCCTAGCTTTAGCATCTCAGGCCTACCTAAATCATCATGTATCATAAATTCTCTAAGCTGAATAACCACCCCCTTCTTAATAATACTGCAACAGTAATTAACACAAAAAGTATTAGGGTGGAGGGGGAGCTGGACAATGCTCTGACTCCATCCCCTTTCCCCCACTATATTAATATAACAAATAATTAATTTAAAATTTAAATTTAGTTGTGTAACATAGAAGTAATGCATTTCACAATTCAGAATCGTCCAATGGGGACACTTGTTTCGGTGACAACTGTCTAAGAGCGCCCTTTCTCTTGAACATAGCACAGAACTAGGATTGGTCAGTTATAGGGAAAAATCAACTGTGGGGAGACCACATGTAATGCTTTTCCTTCTGCCTGCCTTTTCTCAGGCACATCTTCCTTTTTTAGGGTTTGTTCATGTTGTGGGAGGTGATGGGCAGTGCAATGTGTTGTTATAATGTGTTGCAGGTCACTTACCTATTGCAATAAAACTGATATCATTTTCTAAAGCAGATACAAGGATATGCCTGCAGGAACCTCCTTATGATTTTGAGAACCCAGGAACCCTGGAGTGGTAAATATTAAATATGGATGTCTGCCTCTTCTCTGGTCATGTGATGCACCTTTATGGCCAGTATGGGGGTGGTCATTTCTGGGAGGTCAGCTGAAAATCAGTGATTGCATGTTTACCATCCCATATTTGGGTGGTCTAGGGCAGGGGTCTCCAAACTTTCTAAGCAAAGGGCCAATTTACTGTCCTTCAGGCTTTAGGGGGGCCGGACTGTGGCCAGTGGGAGTAGAACATGTCATGGCATCAGTGACCCATCATTGGTTTTAATGGGAGGAATAGTGCCCCACTGTTGTTATCAATGAGGAAAATAGTGTCATTAGGGGGAATGATGCTCCATCATTGGTGTCAGTTGATGGAACAGTGACCCGAGGGCCAGATAAAGGCAAGCAGAGGGCCACATCAAGCCCCCGGGCCGCAGTTTGGAGACCACTGCTCTAGGGTGACCAAGGAGCATAAAAAAGGTGCATTTAGGGGTGCCAGCTTTTAAATGATTTTGCCGGCAAGTCTACAACATCACAGTGTTAGGTTTACATTGAATACTGTTTATTTGCTATGTCTGGACAAACACAAGGAAATATAGCACCCTCTTGTGGGTATTTTTTAAACTGAATTTCTCAATTTCCCATTTTATCAATAATATCTTTACTGGCATGCATTTATTATTATTATTATTATTATTATTATTATAATACAGGATTTATATAGCACCAACAGTTTGCTCAGCACTTTACAATATAATGGGAGACAATACAGCAATGATACAGTTCAATACAAGAGGGATAGGAGGGCCCTGCACCTTGGAGTTTATAATCTAAGAGGGAGGGGCTGGTGGTACAAAAGGTAATAACTGTGGGGGATGAACTGATAGAAGGAATAGAAGATTTTGTTATTAGCTGAAGACAGGATAGGCTTCCCTGAAGAGAAAGGTTTCAGAGATCGCCTAAAAGTGGGCAGAGTAAGCGATAGTCGGATAGATTGGGTAGAGAGTTCCAGAGGATGGAGAAGGCTCTGGAGAAGTCCTGGAGACAAGAATGGGAGGAGACAAGGGAGCTTGAGAGCAGGAGGTTGTGGGAGGAGCGGAGAGGACGGTTTGGGTGATATTTGGAGACAAGATTGGTGATTTCATTTGGGGCTTTATATGTTATTGTTATTGTACTGGGCAATGGGAAGCCAGTGGAAGGACTGGCAGAGAGGGATGGCAGATATGGAACGGTTAGTAAGGTGGAGGAGTCTGGCAGTTCTATAAAGGTTTTTATTGCTGTGCTATTGCTGATGAGATTCACCCTCTTTATTTGTTCTGATGACCAATGTCAATGGAACTGAAATAAGGAACAACCTACATTTTGTGTTGTCACCAGAACGGAGTTGGAGGGAAACTCTTCTAACTGGGACATTTGGGCTGGTGACAACTATGCGTGTCCCTAACATTGCACTCTTTCCTGACACGCACAGAAACACATTGCCCGTTAGCAGACGAGCGGTGGTGGTGCTCCCATGTATCTGCAAGCACACATTTTCACATGTGCCAAACTGCATCGTGCCGCAGCACCATGTGATTTGATGTAGGGTGTTTTTGGAAAGGAGCCAGGGATTTCTTTTTTTGTGTTTTCCACGTATAGGGCAGCCCATTGAAATGAATGGAAGGGTTGTGCCCACGCTTGGTCAAACCTGTAGGTGAAACCGAGTTTCTTGTCTTCCCCCCAGCCCGGACACCACCCCCCACTGACTTCTCCATCACATCCAACAACCCCACCATCAAACCCGCCCCACAGGCCAGAGTACTTGGTGTCATTCTGGACTCCAACCTATCCTTCCAGCCCCAAGTCCAATCTTTAACAAACTTGTGCAGACTCCACCTCCGCAACATCGCCAAAATCCGCACGTTCCTAACCCCAGAAACCACTAAACAGCTCATCCACTCCCTCATCATATCACGACTCGACTACTGCAACTCCCTCCTCACTGGCCTGCCTCGCCGCTGGCTATCCCCGCTTCAGTCAATCCTGAACACGGCTGCCAGACTCATTCACCTTTCCAACCGCTCCATCTCCGCCACCCCCCTCTGCCAATCCCTCCACTGGCTTCCGATTGCGCAACGGATCAAATTCAAAATCCTAACACTGACGTACAAAGCCGTCCACCATACTGCCCCGAACTACATCACTGACCTAATATCCAAGTACCACCCAACACACACACTCCGCTCCTCACAAGACCTCCTTCTCTCTAGTTCCCTGGTCTCCTCCTCCCATGCCCACCTCCAGGACTTCTCCAGGGTGTCACCCATCCTCTGGAACTCCCTCCCCCAACCCATCAGATTATCACCTACTCTCCTCTCCTTTAGGCACACCCTGAAAACCCACCTCTTCAGGGAAGCCTACCCCACCCCCTGCTAACTTGCCGACCTCCTCCACTCTTCCTACCACTCAATCCCCCACAGCTATCTCCTCCTGTACCACCATCCTCTCCCTCCTAGATTGTAAGCTCGAAAGAGCAGGGCCCTCAATCCCCTCATGTTTTGCATTGTATTGGTATTGTTCTGTCACATTTTCTGTCCCCCTTTGTAATGTACAGCGCTGAGCGAACTATTGGCGCTTTATAAATACTGTATAATAATAATAATAAGAACGGATTTCCTCTCACTTCCTGTTGTGTCTATAGGACAGAAAATGAAGGGATGCAGATACAACCTGAAAATCTTAACTGCATTTTAAATTAATAATTTCCTTAACCACGTCATGCCCAGAGTAGTTTTTAATTTATTACATTTTGTACTAGAAATCTACTTAAACCCCTGTGACGGAGCGTAGGCAGGACAGAACACACAGAGCAGATGATAAACACACAATGCTTTATTAAAGAACTGACAGTCACTCAATTGGGATCTGCAGGTAGCGTGGCAGTACCCAGTCTAGGGGAATAGCAAGGAGAGGGCTCAAAATAATTGTAACCCGTCCCCAAGGGGCAAGTTAGAGTCTCTAGCGATTTGTAATCCAAGTACGGAGCAGAGGGGGAACAGAGTTCAAGAACAGTCCAGGGGGAATAAAACAGGGGTGCAGACACTCACGGCTCCGGCCGGGATGTCCTGGCTCACAGCGGACGGCAGCAGGAGCGACCCTGCTCAGCACACAGCAACAGCGGGTAATTCTAGCACACAGCGGGTAATCCGGGCCCCAGAGTATTAGGCAGAGTATCGTGGGGCCCACAGCAGATAGTCCTGACCCAGGGTATTAACAGAGTCAGCGGTACTCCCAGCCCTGGAGTATTAGCAGAGTGTCAGCGGTACTCCCAGCCCTGGAGTATTAGCAGTGTCAGCAGTATTCCCAGCCCTGGAGTATTAGCAGAGTTTCAGCGGTACTCCCAGCCCTGGAGTATTAGCAGAGTGTCAGCGGTACTCCCAGCCCTGGAGTATTAGCAGAGTGTCAGCGGTACTCCCAGCCCTGGAGTATTAGCAGAGTGTCAGCGGTACTCCCAGCCCTGAGAGTATTAGCAGAGTGGCAGCGGGTGCTCCCAGTCCTGGGAGTCTTAGTTCTGACCTGTTCAGGGGGGGGAAGAAGAGTCTCTTGCAGAGCGCCCAGCGGTTATCTTGGTGGAGGTTCGGTCCTCAGTCGGACCTCCCAAAGAACAGCGGCGGCAGCAGGCGAAAAAGACACCTCACCACCTCACTCACCCACTAGGCACCCTCCTACTCCCACAAACTGCCGCAACCCCCTCAACCTAATACCTGTCCCCCTGCTCTCCACATCCACCCCTCCATTCTCGTGTGCACTCCTGAACGCCCGATCGGTTAGCAACAAGCTCACCGCCATCCATGACCTCTTTATCTCCCACTCCCTCAACCTCCTAGAGGTCACCGAAACCTGGATCCAAGCCACTGACTCTACCTCCCCTGCAGCACTCGACCTATGGAGGTCTCGTCTGGACCCATTCACCCAGACCAAGCGGTCGTAGAGGTGGTGGGGTCGGCATGCTCTTGTCACCGGTGAGCACCTTCCAGGTCCTCCCAAACCCCCCCCCTCTATCCTTCTCCTCCTTTAGACCCACTGCATCCAGCTATTCTCTCCCACCCCTCTGAGGATTGCAGTAATCTATCGGCCTCCTGGTCCCGTATCCCACTTCCTTGACGATTTCGCCGCCTGGCTACCCTTCTTCCTCTCCTCTAAGCTCCCACCATCATCCTTGGAGATGTCAATATCCCTATCAACGTCAATAACCCGGTTACATCCCAACTCCTCCACCTTACCTCTTTTGCACTCACACAGTGTACACAGTCCGACGGGAACACCCTGGTCCTTGTTTTCTCTCATCTCTGCACCCCCCACAACCTCACAAACACCCCCTTCCCTCTCTCTGACCACAACCTCATTACGTTCTCCATCTCCCTGTCCTCAAACACCTCCCCCCCCAAATGTCAAACCATCACCAGCCGTAACCTCCGCAACCTGAACCCTGCCCCTCTCCACTCTGCAGCTGACCGATTTTACGACAGTATCCTTCCACTGTCCTGCCCTGACCTGGCCACTACTGCTTATAACAACTCGCTGTCAGCCGCCCTAGACTCCTTAGCACCCCTAACCACATGTAGCATTAGACCCCGATCGCTTCAACCCTGGCAGAACGATCACACCAAAAATCTTAAATGACGCAGTTGTGCGCTGGAGCAATTATGGCACAAAACCAGATCCCCTCAAGCGTTCACCCTTTACAAATCAGCCTTCCTCACCTACACCTCCTCCCTCCACGCTGCCAAACAAGCCTACTTCGTAACCCTCATCAATACCCTCTCCTCCAGTCCTCGCCGGCTCTTCTCTACTTTTAACTCCCTACTCTCTTCCCCCCCACCTCCACCCAGTACCTCACTCACCGCCCACAAGATTGCTAACCACTTCCAAAACAAGATCGACACAATTCGTAAGGACATCGCCAATGCTCAATCTTCCACCCCACCTAGCCTCCCTCCCACGATAACCCCCTCAACACTCCCCTCCTCTGACCACGCAACTGCTCTGACCTCCACCACACCTAACATTCCGTACACTAAAACCCCCTCAACACTCCATTCCTTCGGCCTAGCTACCACGGAAGAGGTCACTAAGGTCTTCTCAGAAGCCCGCCTCACCACCTGCCCCCTTGACCCTGTCCCCGCACAACTCCTCCGGTCACCCTCCTCCTCCATCCTATGTTCCCTCACCCACATCTTCAATCTCTCCCTCTCTACTGGCACATTCCCCTTCCCCCTAAAGCATGCGCATATCACCCCATACTCAAAAAACCCTCCCTGGACCCCACCGACCTGAACAACCTTAGACCCATCTCCCTGCTGCCATTTACATCCAAACTCCTCGAGTGCTTAGTCTATAATTGCCTAAGCTCCCACCTCAACCACAACAACCTCCTTGATCCCCTACAGTCTGGCGTCTGTCCCCTACACTCCACCGAAACCGCCCTACTCAAAATCACCAACAACCTGCTAACCACCAAAGCTAATGGCCACTACTCAGTCCTCCTACTCCTCGACCTCTCCGCGGCCTTCGACACAGTTGACCACCCACTTCTACTTAATAAACTATACTCCCTTGGCATCAGAGACTCCGCTCTCTCCTGGCTCTCCTCCTATCTATCCCAGCGCTCCTTCAGTGTTACCTACAACGCTGCAACCTCCCGCTCTCTGTTGGGGTCCCCTAAGGCTCTGTCCTCGGGCCCCTTCTCTTCTCCACCTACACCTCCTCCCTTGGCCAACTGATACAGTCCCATGGCTTCAACTACCACCTCTATGCCGATGAAATGCAAATCTACCTCTCTACCCCTCGCCTCACCCCTTCAGTCTCCACCCGAATCACCTGCCCACTGAACGACATATCAGACTGGAATTCACTCCACTTCCTCAAATTAAACCTTTCCAAAACCGAGCTCCTAGTTTTCCCCCCAGCCCTTACCCCTCCTCTCCATCATGACCAATAACGCCACCATCAGTCCCACACCACAAGCCAAAGTCCTAGGTGTCACTCTAGACTCCAATCTGTCCTTCCAACCCCATGTCCAATTGCTGGCAAATTCATTCAGGCTCCACCTTCAAAATACGTTCGTTCCTAACCCCAGACACTACTAAACAACTCATTCACTCCTTTATTATCTCACGACTCGACTACTGTAACTCCCTCCTCACCGGCCTACCTCATCGCAGACTATCCCCGCTTCAGTCTATCCTGAACTCAGCGGCCAGACTCATCCACCTTATCAACTGCTCCGTATCTGCCACCCCCCTCTGTCATTGCCTCCACTGGCTTCCGATTGCCCAACACATTAAATTCAAACTACTAACATTGATGTACAAAAACTATTCATAATACTGCCCCAAACTACCTTACCGACCTGATATCCAAATACCACCCAACACGTACTCTTCACTCCGCACAAGACCTCCCACTCTCTAGCTCCCTAGTCTCCTCCTCCCATGCCCGACTCCAGAACTTCCCCCATCCTCTGGAACTCACTACCCCAATCCATCAGACTGTCACCTACCCTCCTCAACTTTAGGTGCACCCTGAAAACCTATCTCTTCAGGGAAGCCTACCCCGCCCTCACCTAACAGCCGTTCTCCTCCACTCCTACCACTCCATCCCCCGCAGCCACTTCTTACTGTACCACTATCCCCTCCCTCCTAGATTGTAAGTTCCAATGAGCAGGGCCCTTGACCCCCTCGTGTATTGTATTGTTACTGTATTGTCTCATGTACTGTCCCCCACTACAATGTACAGCGCTGAACAAACTTTTTGGCGCTATATAAATACTGTATAATAATAATAATATTACATGTTTGTTTTCAGGTTTAGTTATATATAGCAGTATTTATTTATTTCAGGTACTTATATAGCACTGTCAACTTACGCAGCGCTTTACATAGATATATATTGAACATTCACATCAGTCCCTAACCCTCATAGGGTGTACAATCTAAGGTCCCTAACTTACATGCATACATACATATATTAGGGCCAATGTAGACAGGATCCAATTAACCTACCAGCATGTCTTTGGAGTGTGGGAGGCACAGGGAGAACATGCAAACTTCATGCAGGAGGCGCCATGGTCGGGAATCGAACCAACGACCCATTTACTACAAGGCAGATGTGCTAACCACTAAGCCACTGTGCCATCCGTATTAAATAAATTATGCAATACCAAAATTAAATAAATAAATACATTTGTGTCCTGTATTCCATTTATTCTAACATCTTCTGCCATTATTTTATATTTGAGATGCAAATTTGACAAAGAATTGGTTGCATTGTGATTTTACCTATAAAACTGCAGTGTGCCACTGCTACACTGGAGGGCGATATGATACCAAAATTATGTTCATCGCTACCAAATCCTTTATCTTTGAATTTCAGGGTCAGTGTCTGGTTTTGAGGATGTGTCCCTTGAAACATGTCCTAGTTTTCAGCCTAACTGTGACTTAAAATCTCTATTTTCTGTATCAAAGACTCCATGCTAATCATTGACTTAGATTTAGTTTTTATCAGCTATTAACATAACAAAAGGGTTTTCAGGTTTTCAAGTAAGCATTCGCATTCACAGCCAAATTTGAGAAACCCCCTCACTGCATGTTTGGAATTTGTTCCCATTCACACAGCATTCTTAAAAATAATAAAAAAAAATATGTTTTATTTTTTTTTTAGTTATTTCTGTTGAGTAGGTTTACACAGGTGAGATTTACTAAAACTGGAGCACTCAGAATCTGGTGCAGCTGTGCATGGTAGCCAATCAATTTATAACTTCAGCTTGTTCAATTAAGCTTTGACCAAAAAAAAAAAAAAATCTGGAAACTGATTTTGCACTCTCCAATTTTAGTAAATAGTCCCCACAGGACTCTATAGGCAGCTGGTTATGTTCAGGATATCTTGTAATATGCAATAGAGGACACACTGAGTTTTTTTTTTTTAAGTCCATTAACACGCTATGTATTACCCAAGCCTTGAGATCTTTAACCACCTTCCGCCTGCCCTATAGTACAATGACGGGCGCAAGGTGGTTCTCTCGTTCTGATAGGATGTCATATGACGTCCTACCATTCTCACTGCGCATGCGCGGCTCAGGGATCGCGCAGCGCGGCAATCGCCGGTGCGTTGTGTCCCTAGGACACAGCGGAACATGGAAAGAGCCAAAGATGTCGGCTCGGTCATGTGATCAAATGTGTCCAATCACAGCTGATCACATGTAAACACGGAAATGCCAGTTATCGGCATTTCTCTCCTCTCGAGCTGTCACGCTGACAGCTCGAGAGGAGAGGAGAGCCGGTAATCGGCTTTCCGCAGAGGGGACAAGTACACAGATCATCAGGGCGCTGATGATCAGTGTGCCCTGATGATCAGTGTGGCCCCAGAAGTGCCACCTGTCAGTGCTCATCAGTGCCAGGTGCCAGTACCCATCAGTGCCACATCAATGCCACATATCAGTGCATACCAGTGCACATCAATGCCACATATCAGTGCCCATCTGAGCTGCCTTTCAATGTCACCAATCAGTGCCAGTCAGTGCCACCTATCAATGCCAATCAGTGCCACCTATCAGTGCTGCCAATCAGTGCCACCTATCAGTGCCAGTCAGTGCTGCCTATCAGTGTGCATCAGTGCCGCCTATCAGTGCCATTCAGTGCTGCCTATCAGTGCCACCTATCAGTGCCATATATCAGTGTCATGTATCAGTGCTGCCTTTCAGTGCCCATCAGTGATGCCTGTCAATGCCCATCAGTGCAACCTACCAGTGCCTCCTCATCAGTGCCCATCAGTGCCACCTATCAGTGTCCATCAGTGCAGCCTATCAGTGCCCATCACTGCAGCCTCATTAGCGCACATCAGTGAAGGAGAAAAATCACTTATTTACAAAATTGTATAACAAAAACTAAGAAAAAACTTTTTTTTTTCAAAATTTTTAGTGGTTTTTAGTTTTTTTAAGAAAAAATAAAAATCCCAGAGGTGATTAAATACCACCAAAAAAAAGCTCTATCTGTCTCAAAAAAATGTTAAAAATTTCATATGGGTACAGTGTTGCATGACCGTGCAATTGTCATTCAAAGTGTGACAGCGCTGAAAGCTGGAAATTGGCCTGGGC
This sequence comes from Staurois parvus, assembly GCF_062004578.1. Classification (NCBI taxonomy): domain Eukaryota; kingdom Metazoa; phylum Chordata; class Amphibia; order Anura; family Ranidae; genus Staurois; species Staurois parvus. Next base: position 5,745,435 of record NW_028318784.1, read on the forward strand.
AGGAAGGGGGTATAAGTGCCCTGTAGGCAAGTGGTTAAAGTGGAAGTATAGGCCAATACAAGTTTGTTTGATAAGGTTGCCTACTACCTATGATGTTTATCATTTGTAAAAGAGATCTGTGTAAATACCTTTTTTTACATCAGCTCTGGGCCGATCAGTGATGTAGAAGCTGTGGTTCCCTGAGGCAGCTAGTGGCTGCTGTAGGGGATGGGAGGGACCAATGACAACAGAGAGGCAATGGAAGCCGGTGGGTGATGTCATGAATACAGGCCTATGGTCAAGTGCTCCCTGACACAGGAGCTACGGTTTCTCAATCTTGATAGCACTGAAGCTGATTACAAAAGGTATTTACACAGGTGTATTCTACAAATGGAGGGGGGAGGAGCAACATTTTTCTTAAAACGTATATTAGCTTATACTTCCACTTTGCTAGGACAGACAGTGCGCACATTTGGTTTACAGCTGATAATGGAGACCTGCCAGCACAATACAGACATTAACTTACCAGCCCTTTGCTTAACATTACATAAAAGGGGAAATCAAAGTTAGATTTTTTCAGCAGATAAAAAGCCAGTAGAAAGGAAAGCAGCGATTTTTCATTTTTTAAGTGTTTTTCCATTTTGCAGTCAAATTTGAGGAAAACAATGAGATATTTTTTACATTTTAGATGTTTCTCAAGAGAAAGCTTCATGGCAGCCTGCAAGGATTTCTTACAAATTTCAGACTGAGTCTGGGCTAATAGAATGGATAAGGACAGTCTGAGTTTCCCCAAATTAACATACAATACAGGATGCCGACTTCTAAATCTTTATAGCCCATATCCAGTAAATGTCTTCCCCTGTGCTGCAGGGGTTGAATGCTCGTTTACCCTAGGGGACAGTAAAGCACTTTTACTTATCCAGTCCTCCACTCTCCTGGCAAATGGCACTCCCCTATGCTCCAGCAGTGGACTGTCCCTTGACATATTCCAATCCAATGCAGGACTATGGTCCCTGCATTGGTCATGATGACAACAGAGGCATCTGAGTGCAGGGAAGAGCTGTGCGGACCAGACTAGTAGCGTGGAGGACCCTGCAGGAGCGGAGGATCAGGCTTTACCTGGCACCTTAGACATAAACGAGCAGTTAACCCTTGCAGTGTGGCTGCAGCCCCATTGCAACGGAGGACTTCTACTCTTCCCTGGGCTGCCCCATTTTTTCATTAAATTTCAACTCTTTCAGTCTTGGAAGCTCTGCAAGAGGATAAAGTTACACATTCTCTGTTTCATCAAATGTCATAATGCTAACAGATCTTGCAAGACATATGTTGTTATTCCTATGGAAAACCTAACGCGTTTCAAAGCATACTTCTTCAGGGAACATGGAGAACATTTAAAATATACAAACTTTTTAATTCTAAATTATGTTTCATCCAATAGTTCAAGACTTCACCAACGTAACTAAAATTGGCAAAGTCTTGAACTATTAGGTAAAACATAGAAGTTATAACTCAAAATTGTTATAATTTAGACGTTTTCTTTACCCCCTGAAGAAGTATGCTTCGAAACGCATTGGGTTTTCCATACGAATAACACTATTGATGGTCAGCGATGGTTTGTTTTAAAGCTTTATTACTGCTTAAGAATATGTAAAGCTTTCATGTCCCTAGTTCAGGCACATGTGCAAGTGCAGTATACATTTATTAGAGTTAATAATGGGAAAATAATATCTGGATTAATAAAATCTTTCATGTAAATAGTCATCAATGTGTGCTCAGGTTTTAACAGCAATGTTTCTCTTTTCATTTTGTTATAATTAGTACACCAAGATACTCCTGGATTTACATCAAACCTATTATGTTTACAGGATATTGTTCCTGCTAAGTAGGGCTACACAATGTTGTGATTTGCAAATGCAAGAGTTTTGCTTCATAAAAATGAACAAGTGTAAATAGGCCGTTTAAAAAAAAAGTCACTTAATCGATTGTGAATACAGCAAAAATAAGAAGTAACTACCAGTAGTTATTTAGTATTTAAAGTTAGGTATTTAATCTCATGGATTGTTAGTATTTTTATCCTTACAGTAAAAGGATCCTGTTATCATTTAAAAAATTGTACGTCATTGTCTGTGCTGGCCCAGCTCCTCTACCCCTCCTTTTACCTCCTTACATAACCTTTTGTGTAGCAACAGGGTGAGGAGCAAAGAGCAATACTATAGAGTCTGCTGGGTCTGCTAACATTACATCCAAGATGGCGGCACCTGTCAGCAGTCTCAAGGGTTTTGGTTGCATGTAATATGTTAAGTGCACAGCTTATGGGAAAATTGTATTTCAAATGAACAGTCTGACAACAGGGACTCTTTAAATGGCTCTTTTTTAAATTTTCCAAATAAACAGTGTACATCACAAGTATTGCCAGGCAGTATTTTTAAGGATTGATAACCTGTCCAATAATCAGCTCTATAAACTCCTTACCTCCAAAAAGTCATGCAAATAAAAACAAAGGATACATTTTTAAAGCAAATTTTAATAACATAAAACACACAAATACATTGCTACATTTAATCCGATGATGTCCGATGACGAAATGCGTTGGGAAGATCTAGGTACACAGACACACAGGACATCTGCTCAAACCAAGCTCACACCTGTTAAGCCATTGTAACCCAGTGTTTATTTTTGATTATATTTTTAACTGGTTCCCCACCGCCCTATAGCAGAACTACTGCTACAAGGTGGCAGGGCTGTATATGTGATTTTGCATTTCCGGGTAGGGGGTACGCACGCTCCCCTTCCCGTGCAGCTGTTGGCGGCTACAGCTGTCGATCACTGGGTACCGGACGGAGATTCCCCGCCGGCAGCTGGAGATCACCAAGGAACAGTAACAGGGGAGAGGTCTGTATGTAAACAACACAGATCTCTCCCCTGTCAGCACTGACATGCTGCTTTGTATTGCTCTGCATAGTAAAACAGCACACATAGTAAGACACACACAGCACACAGTTAACCCTTCAATTGCTCCAGATGTTAACCTCTTCCTGCCCAGTGCCATTAGTACAATGTCAGTGCTTTTTATTAGCACTGACCACTGTATTAGTGTCACTGGGGATGTCAGTGGCAGTTAGTCAGTTCCCCCCAGTGTCAGAATGCCCGCCGCAGTCTCGCCGCCATTACTAGTATAAAAAAAAAAGGAAGATTCCAGTATAAATACCACCATTTGTTGACGCTATATCTTTCATGTAAACCAATTAATTTACATGTATTGGGATTTTTTTTTAGCAAAGACATGAAGCAGAATACATTTGGCCTACATTTATGATGAAATTTTTTTTTTTTTAAATGTTTAAAATGTTAAAAACATTTTTACTGGATATGTTTTATAGCAAAAAATCAAAAACAGATTTGTTTCAAAAGTAACACAGCACAAAACATGTCATGGTCAGGAAGGGTGTAAATCCTCTGGAGGGCAAGTGGTTAATAAAAGATTTTATGCTGTGGCACCCTTTGTTTCCCTTATCATCTTTGGTGAAGAGAGTTAAATGGAGGAAGGCAAATGTAGACCCCAGGTGTCACTTGTATGGATGTACAGGAATGGAAAGAACTACAGATGAGAGATCTTTAAGCACACATGACCCACTTTTAACCAAGGGGCCTTATTCTCTGGTGAGTTCTTGTTCTTTAGCCCTGATTCACACTGTGTGGGCTGGTTGCGGGAATCACATCTCTTTCCTCACCAGCAGCCACTTACGAGATGCACGAAGCTGACACCCCCACGCATTTCAGCCTGCAGAGTGCTTGCGGGAACCATAGGGAAATTGCATGGTCAAAAAGACTGTGTGATTTCCCTGCGGCCGCGTTTTTAAAAAGGTGCATGCACCTTTTTTTGCAGAAAACACAGGCATAGCAGCCCAGTCACAGGAATGGGCTATCATGTCCTCGCGAACACAGGCCGTATGGCCCACAGGAGTGTGAACCAGGGCTTAGGAGGTGTTTTCCTTAATGTGTATGGGTGGAGTACAGCACAGTGTGAAAGAACTGGAGTGTCATGGAGCACTTTGATTAAAGTTGGAGCACTATGACACAAGTTGGAGCTTGGAGGAGTGCTATGATACAAATTGGAGCACTTGGATTTAAGCACTTTGATTCAAGTTGGAATGTTCTAGAGCAGTTTAATACAAATTGGACACTACTTTTGATCTTATTTATTTTTTTATTTATTACAGGTACTTACATAGCACCGTCAATTTACTGAGATTTACATAGATTATTATACATTCACAATAGTCCCTGCCCTCAAGGGGCATACAATCTAAGGTCCCTAACTTACATTCATACATACACATACTAGGGCCAATTTAGACAGGAGCCAATTAACCTACCAGCATGTCTTTGGAATGTGGGAGGAAACTGGATTACCTGGAGGAAACCCACGCAGGCACAGGGAGAACATGATCTGTTTGAATTGTAATTATTTTTAACTGATTTGAAACACTGATCTCTGTATCAATACTGGTAATGGGTTTTATTAACCAAAAGCATTGTATCCTTTAGATCAGTGGTCACTAAATGGCGGACCGTGGTCTGGAGCCGGACCGAGGAACAGTCCTGTCCGGACTGCAGCCATACCACTGCCACAGCTGGGTATCCTCATCTGGGCCTCTCACTCAGCCACCGATGTCATCCTTACAATGGGCGGGCTGTGAAGAGCTGCAAATCAGGATTGAGGGGCGGGAGCTGGTGATTACACAGCTTGTTAATATGTAAAGACTTCCGATCTCTGCAGCTCGAGACAGAAAGTGAGAGTCTTTTCATATTAGCAAGCCAAGCAATCGGCCACTTGTTATAATAACTTGGGCAGCTCCCACCCCTCAGTCCTGATCTGCTTCCACCCCCGCCCGCTATGAGGATGACATCGGTGGTGGGCTGGAGGCCCAGGAGAGGACACCCCAGAAGGATTAGTGCCTCTGCCCTGCCTAAAGTACCGTAGGACTGTACAGGGAAAGGATTGCATTGAAAGGGGCGCTGTGCTGTGTTAAGGGGTACTGTGTTGTGCTAAGGGGTACTGTGTTGTGTTAAGGGGCACTGAGTTGTGTTAAGGGGCACTGTGTTGTGCTAAGGGGCACTGTATTGTGCTAAGGGGCACTGTGTTGTGCTAAGGGGCACTGTGTTGTGTTAGGGGACACTGTGTTGTGTTAGGGGCTCTGTGTTTTGTTAGGGGCACTGTGTTGTGTTAGGGGACACTGTGTTGTGTTAGGGGCGCTGTGTTGTGTTAGGGGCACTGTGTTGTGTTAGGGGCGCTGTGTTGTGTTAAGGGGCACTGTGTTGTGTTAGGGGCACTGTGTTGTGTTATGGGGCACTGTGTTGTGTTAGGGGCACTGTGTTGTGTTAGGGGCACTGTGTTGTGCTAAGGGGCACTGTGTTGTGTTATGGGCCACTGTGTTGTGTTATGGGCCACTGTGTTGTGTTAGGGGCACTGTGTTGTGCTAAGGGGCACTGTGTTGTATTAACCAATTGGCCTCCAGAGGATTTACCCCCTTCCTGACCAGGCCATTTTTTGCGTTACGGCGCTGCGTTACTTTAACTGACAATTGCGCAGTCATGCAACACTGCACCCAAATGAAGTTTATGTCCTTTTTTTCTGACTAATTGAGCTTTCTTTCGGTGGTATTTGATCGCATGTGTTTATAGCGCATTTTTTGCGCTATAAAAAAAAAGACCGACAAAAAAAACAATATTTTTGACTTTTTGCTATTAAACATGTCCAGTAAAAAAATTTAAAAAATCAAATTTCGTCATAAATTTAGGTCAACATGTATTCTGCTACATGTCTTTGCTAAAAAAAAATCCCAATACGTGTAAATTAATTGGTGTACGTGAAAGTTATAGTGTTTACATATTGCAGTATAGATACTGGAATTAATTTATTTTTACTAGTAATGGCGGCGATCAGCGATTTATAGCGGGACTGCGGCGGGCATTCTGACACTGGGGGGAACTGACTTGGTGTCACTGCCATCCCCAGTGACACCAATACAGTGATCAGTGCTAAAAAAAAAGCACTGACACTGTACTAATGGCACTGGGCAGGAAGGGGTTAACATGTGGGGCGATCAAAGGGTTAACTGTTTTCTGGTAGTGTTTTACTGAGGGGGCGGTGTTTTGGTGTTTCACTGTAAGCACACTGCTCTGGATGGTTGTGCTGTGCACAGACATCCAGAACAGTGTATCCGAGCCAGCTAACAGGGAGGAGGACTGTTAGTAAACAAAGCAGCCCTCCTTCCCATCGGAGATCCTCGGTAATCACCGGGCACCAGCGGGGAATCACCGGCAGGGACCTGGTGATTGACAGCCGTGTCCACAAATGGTGGCACGGGTAGGGCGTGCATGGCTCACATGCGCCCCCTACCAGAAAATGCGAAATCATTTATGTATATATGTGATTTTGCTCACCCCTGCCACCCTGTAGCAGTATATCTGCTATAAGGCAGTGGGGAAGCGGTTAAGGGGCGCTGTGTTGTGTTAAGGGGCACTGCGATGCAAAGGGGGGCAGTGATGTGAAGGGGAACTGAGGACACTGTGGGACTTCATTAACGAGGGGACTGTGATGTAGGGGGATTACAGTGTGAAAGGTATGCTAAAGATGATAATGTACCAGGGGACTGCAATGTGTTATATCGCTAATGAGATTTGGACCTCTGCTTGAAGGATATTTTGCTGACCGGAACTCCGTAAATTTTAATTCAAAACTCCTGCTTTAGATGTTAATTATTTGTAGTAGAATTAGGGGCTGGTTCACACTAAGAATCACACAGGAGCATGCTGCGCATTCCTGTGAGATTCACGTGAGGTCCAGTGTTCTGCAATTTGAGTTCATTCATTTTGAATAAGCACAAATTGCACTGTACTGCACCAAAAGTAGTGCATGCTCTACATTAGGAACTAATAGAGCGGCACACATCCCCAGTCTCATGTAATTACTTTATAAACCACGGTAGAAGAGTTACATGATAGGTCCCAATGCTAACGTGTTTCTGCCCTAAATGGACCTTAGTCATAGCAACTACTTTTGTGAACTCACTGCAACCAGATCGAACTGTACTTCTGTACCATGTGATCCAGTATAGACAAATACACTGCATTTGGGACCTGCATTTGGGGTATTGTTAAGTTCACATTTACACCCACTGCAGATCACAACTGCAGTGCTTTTCCAAGGTGTGTAGGAAACGTTCACGGAACGCAGGTTTCCCGCACCGCATTCTATTGTGAAAGGGGCCTAATTGTAGCCCTGTATTTTTTTTATTTTATGATTTTGAAGAAATTAGGGGATATCCAATATAGCAGCTATTAGAACTTTTAACACAGAGTTTTACATAGCCTGGTGTGATAACAAGTTTAACCCTGGGTTCATATATACGCGGTGCGGTATATCGCATGTGATTCGCGCAGGAACCACACCGTATTCCTGTGCAAATCACATGCGATTTGTGTGCGGTGTGATTGGAGCCATACATTTTGTATGGCACTAATTGCACCGCACCTGCACTAGAATCGGAGTAGATGGGTATTCATACCTATGTGATCCGATTCTGCACATCGCACCGTGTTTTGCGGACCACTTTTGGGGTGTTATTAACCTAACATACGCACCTGCAGTTGTTTGCATAAATGGGGTGCGATTCTGATGCAGTGCGGAATTTGCACAGAAAATGCAGTGAATTCCGCACCGCATCAGTGTGAACCAGGGCTGACATTTCAGAAAATCAGTAATTTCACCATGAAATCAATTTTGCCAAAATACCTATTTAATCCCTAGTTACTACTATTATTATTATTAATAGGATATTTATGTTTCTCTGTAATCTCATAACACATGCTGGACCTCTTTTATCAATGTGTCTGAAGAATAATTGTCCAGTCTGTATTATCCAAAGCAGCCAATTGGATTCTTTCTCTGCAAAAGAAGCAACGGTAGAATATGATTGGTTGGTATGGACGCCACGAGTTGAAGCAATTCGACCCTCATGCATATTAATACACAAGGCATGTTTTGTTGCAATGTTCTGGATTAATTGAAACATACATATACCGCCAGCAGAACACCCAGCGAGAACAATCGGATGCGCTTCTTCGTGCCACATGTAAATATTAATAGCAGTGACAATTTCTTTTCACTGGCCTGATGCAATATTAATGCGTTCACAGCCAGAGGTCCCTGATTTCAGCAGATAAAACTGTAATTTGTAAACCAAAGATAATCTCTTTCCTCCACATTTTACAGTGATTTGGACATATTATTTATTCATTCCATGTGCTATATAGACTAAAAACAGCTACCTTATTATTTATTAATAGATTTAGCCCTATCAGCCCTGACTTAATAGGCGCCTTACAAAGTAAAAAAAAATGAAATGAGCAACAGACAAAATGTTTTCAGCAGTGTTTTAAAGTATTACACTATAGTTTTATATGTTCTTTCAATTTTCCCTTTTTTCTCTCACATACAGCCGTATCCAATTAGAGCTTCAAAACCTGATGAGCCTTTTCTAGATTCGGACTTTGCTTAGTGAACGCACCTCTGACCAAAGGGAAAATCGAATGAGCATTGGTAAAGGTAAACCGTCCATTTTCCTGAATACCACCAATTCACAAAGTGGTAGAGATCACTTAAAGAGACCTTGCATCAAAAAGCTAAATTTTAGCCGCCCCCATCTTCCCATGTAACTTACGTTTGGCTAGGGTTAGTGTCACTACTGGTAGCATGAGGTGATACCTGGACCCTACAGAGGTTGCACAAGCGGTCCAACTCCTCCAGGATGGCACATCAATACGTGCCATGGCCAGAAAGTTTGCTGTGTCTCCCAGCACAGTCTCAAGAGCATGGAGGAGATTCCAGGAAACAGGCAGTTACTCTAGGAGAGCTGGACAGGGCCGTAGAAGTGTGGAGCAGGACCGATATCTGCTCCTTTGTGCAAGGAGGAACAGGATGAGCACTGCCAGAGCCTCCAGCAGGCCACTGGTGTAAATGTCTCTGAACAAACAGTCAGAAACAGACTTCATGAGGGTGGCCTGAGGGCCCAACGTCCCCTAGTGGGCCCTGTGCTCACTGTCCGGTACCATAGAGCTTGATTGGCATTTGTCATTGAACACCAGAATTGGCAGGTCCGCCACTGGCACCCTCTGCTTTTCACAGATGAGAGCAGGTTCACCCGATATAAATCTGCTTTCTTAACGTACAATTCCTCCCTTCATGCTGCCAAACAAGCCTACTTTGTCACTCTTATTAATACCTTGTCATTTAGTCCTCGTCATCTCTTCTCTACTTTTAACTCTCTACTTTCTCCACCTCCACCCAGTACCTCACTCACTGCTCACGAGATTGCAAATTATTTCAAAAACAAGTTTGATGCAATTTGTAGGGGCATCGCCACTGCACAGACATCCATCCCACTTAGCATACCTTATACTAAACCTCCCTCAACACTTTCCTTTTTTGACCTTGCTACTACCGAAGAGGTCACTAAGGTTTTCACAGAAGCCCGTCTCACTACCTGCCCCTTGGATCCTGTCCCCTCACAACTACTACGGTCACCCTCTTCTTCCATGCTATGCTCCCTCACTCACATCTTCAATCTTTCCCTCTCTACTGGTGCCTTCCCCTCTCCTCTAAAGCATGCACACATCACTCCCATACTTAAAAAGCCCTCCCTTGACCCCACCAACCTGAACAACTTAAGACCCATCTTCCTACTGCCACTTACCTCTAAACTCCTAGAACGCTTAGTCTACAATCGCCTGAGCTCCCACCTCACTGACAACAACCTTCTTGACCCTCTACAGACTGGCTTTTGCTCACTACACTCCACTGAAACTGCCCTACTAAAACTCACTAATGATCTACTAACTGCCAAAACCAATGGCCACTACGCCGTACTCTTACTACTTGACCACTCTGCGGCTTTTGATACCGCTGACCATCCCCTCTTTCTCAAAAAACTCCACTCTCTTGGTCTCAGAGACTCTGCTCTCTCCTGGTTCTCCTCCTACCTATCGCAGCGCTCCTTCAGCGTTACCTATAACGCTGCCACCTCCTCTTCACTCTCTCTTTCTGTAGGGGTCCCTCAAGGTTCTGTCCTTGGACCCCTTCTCTTCTCCATCTACACCTCCTCCCTTGGTCACTTGATAAACTCCCAAATGCTTTAAGTACCATCTCTATGCTGATGACACACAAATCTATCTTTCTACCTCTCACCTCACCCCTTCAGTCTCCTCTCGCATTACTAACCTACTAAGCAACATATCGGCATGGATGTCACTCCACTTCCTCAAACTCAATCTTTCCAAAACTGAGCTCTTAGTATTCCCCCCAGCCCGTGCCCCCTCCCCTGACTTCTCCATCAAGATCAATAACACAATCATCAGTCCCTCCCCTCATGCCAGGGTACTAGGTGTAATACTAGACTCCCATCTGTCCTTTCACCCCCAAATCCAATCACTGTCCAAATCTTGTAGACTTCACCTCCACAACATCTCCAAGATACGCCCGTTCCTAGCCACGGAAACCACTAAGCAACTTATTCACTCCCATGTTATCTCTCGCCTTGACTATTGTAACTCCCTCCTCATTGGCCTACCGAATCGCAGGCTATCCCCTCTTCAGTCTATCATGAATGCTGCTGCCAGACTTATCAACCTTACTAACCATTCTGTATCTGCCACCCCTCTCTACCAATCCCTCCACTGGCTTCCCATTGCCCAACGGATAAAATTCAAAACATTAAGAGTAACGTATAAAGCCATTTATAACTCTGCCCCAAATTACATCAACGATCTTGTCTCTAAATATCATACAAACTGTACTCTCCGATCCTAGAGAGCAAGACCTCCTGCTCTCTAGCTCCCTTGTCTCCTCCTCCCATGCTCGTCACCAGGACTTTTCCAGAGCTTCCCCCTTCCTCTGGAACTCCCTACCCCAATTTATCAGACTATTGCCTACTCTGCTCACTTTTAGGTGATCTCTGAAAACCAATCTCTTTAGGGAAGCCTATCCTGCCCTCAGCTAATAATGGAATCTTCTACTCTTCCTACCAGTCCATCCCCCAGAATTACTACCTTTTATACCACTAGCCCCTCCCTCCTAGATTGTAAGCTCCAAGGAGCAGGGCCCTCCTTTCCCTCTTGTATTGAACTGTATTGTTGCTGTATTGTCTCCCGTTCTATTGTAAAGCGCTGAGCAAACTGTCGGCGCTATATAAATCCTGTATAATAATAATAGTAAAGGTTCACCCTGAGCACATGTGACAGACATGAAAGGGTCCAGAGAAGCCGTGGAGATTGTTATACTGCCTGTAACATCGTTCAGCATGACCTTTTTGGTGGTGGGTCAGTGATGGTCTGGGGAGGCATAGCCATGGAGGGACACACAGACCTCTACAGGCTAGACAATGCTACCCTGACTGCCATTAGGTATCGGGATGAAATCCATGGACCCATTTGTAGACCCTACGTTGGTGCAGTGGGTCCTGGGTTCCTCCTGGTCCACGACAATGCCCGGCCTCATGTAGCGAGAATATGTAGGCAGTTCCTGGAGGATAAAGGAATTGATAACATTGTATGGCCCCCACGCTCACCTGACCTAAATCCAATAGAAAACTTCTGGAATATCATGTTTCGATCCTTCCAATGCCGCCAGGTTGCACCCCAGGCTGTCCAGGAGCTCATTGATGCCCTGATCCAGATCTGGGAAGAAATACCCCAGGACACCATCTGTCGTCTCATTAGGAGTATGCCCCGATGTTGTCAGGCATGCATACAAGCATGTGGGGGCCATACAAACTACTGAGGTCCATTTAGAGTTGCTGCAGTGAAATTTCACCAAAATAGATTAGCCTGCTGCATTATTTTTTCACTTTGATTTTCGGGGTGTTTTTGAATTCAGTCCTCTGTAGGTTTATAATTTTCATTTCCATCAAACGATGGGGCATCCTTATGTTCCTAACACATTACCCAGTCCATATCAGTATAGATATCCAGCATGATATTTTTCCCCTTTGAGATCTGATGTGTTGTCAAAGTGTTCCTTTAATTTTTTTGAGCAGTGTATGTGTGTGTATGTATATATATATATATATATATATATATACAGTTGCAAGAAAAAGTATGTGAACCCCTTGGGATTACGTGGAGTTTTGCATGAATTGGGCATAAAATGTGCTCTGAACGTCATCTAAGTCACAACAATAGAAGAACACAGTCTGCTGAACATAACACTACACAAACATTAGATGTTGCCATGGTTTAATTGCACATAACATGTAAACATTCACAGTGCAGGGAGGTAAAAGTATGTGAACCTTTGGACTTAATAACTGGTTGACCATCCTGTGGCAGCAATAACCTCAACCAAACGTTTCCTGTAGTTGCAGATCAGACCTGCACAACGATCTGGAGTAATTTTGGACCACTCCTCTTCACAAAACTGTTTCAGTGTAGCAATATTCTTGGGATGTCTGGTGTGAATCGCTCTCTTAAGGTCATGCCACAGCATTTCAATCGGGTTGAGGTCAGGACTCTGACTGGGTCACTCCAGAAGGCGTATTCTGTGCTGTTGCGGCCATTGTTTTGTTGAATTACTTGTATGCTTTGGGTCATTGTCCTGTTGCATCACCCATCCTCTGCGGAGATTCAGTTGGCAGACAGATGGTCTTACGTTTTCCTGCAAAATGTCTTGATAAACTCTGGAATTCATTTTCCCATCAATGACAACTATCCGTCCAGGCCCTGAGGCAGCAAAGCAGCCCCAAACCATGATGCTCCCTCCGCCATGTTTTACAGTGGGGATGAGGTTTTGATGTTGGTGTGCTGGGCCTTTTTTTCTCCACACATAGTGTTGTGTGTTCTTCCCAAACAACTCAATCTTGGTTTCATCTGTCCACAGTATATTTTGCCAGTAGTGCTGTGGAACATCCAGGTGCTCTTTTGCAAACTTCAAACGTGCTGCAATATTCTTTTTGGACAGCAATGGCTTCCTCCGTGGTGTCCTCCCATGTACTCCATTCTTGTTTAATGTTTTCCGTATTTTAGATGTGTCAACAAAAATGTTAGCATGTGCCAGAGATTTCTGTAGGTCTTTAGCTGACACTCTGGAATTCTTCTTTACCTCATGCAGCATTCTGCGCTGTGCTCTTGCAGTCATTTTTACAGGACGACCATGCCTAGGGAGAGTAGCAACAGTGCTAAACTTTCTCCATTTGTAGACAGTCTGTCTTACCGTGGACACATGAACATCAAGGCTTTTGGAGATACTTTTGTAACCCTTTCCAGCTTCATGCAAGTCAACAATTCTTGATCGTAGGTCTTCTGAGAGCTCTTTTCTGCGAGGCATGGTTCACATCAGACAGTGCTTCTTGAAACCAGTAAACCCAAAACAGGTGTGCGTTTTTTAAGGGCAGGACAGCTGTCAGCAACACATCCAATATCATCACACTGATTGGAGTCAATGTTGGCTCACTCCTGGCTCCAATTAGCTCTGGGAGAAGTCATTAAGCTAGGGCCTCACATACTTTTTCCTCCCTGCACTGTGAATGTTTACATGTTATGTGCAATTAAACCATGGCAACCTCTAATGTTTGTGTAGTATTATGTTCAGCAGACTGTGTTCTTCTATTGTTGTGACTTAGATGACGTTCAGATCAAATTTTATGCCCAATTCATGCAAAACTCCACGTAATCCCAAGGGGTTCACATACTTTTTCTTGCAACTGTATATATATATATATATATATATATATATATATATATATATACTCACTGGCCACTTGATTAGGTACACCTGTTCATTTGTTTGGTAACAAAAAATGCTAATCAGCCAATCACGTGGCAGCAACTCAATGCATTTAGGCATCTAGAAGTGGTGAAGACGACTTGCTGAAGCTTAGACCGAGTATCAGAATGCAGAAGAAAGGGGATTTAAGTGACTTTGAATGTGGCATGGTTATTGGTATCAGATGGGCTGGTCTGAGTATTTAAAAAACTGCTAATCGACTAGGATTTTCACACACAACCATCTCTATGATTTACAGAGAATGGTCCAAAAAAGAGAAAATATCCAGTGAGTGCCAGTTGTGTGGATGAAAATGCCTTGCTGATGTCAGAGGTCAGAGGAGAATGGGCAGACTGGTTTGATATGATAGAAAGGCAACACTAACTCAAATAACTCAAAAAACAACATGAAAGCATGGATCCATCCTGCCTTGTATTGAAGGTTCAGGCTGATGGTGGTTGTGTAATAGTGTGGGGGAGATTTTCTTGGCATATTTTCTTAGCAAAGTGTACCTAATAAAGTGGCCGGTGAGTGTACAATGGATATAAAAAGTCTACACACCCCTGGCCAGAGAACTACAATGAGCTTTACTAGAAACCTAAAGCGATCCTAAAGGTTCAGTTTTTTAAAAAAATAATAAACATGTCTATACTTATCTGCTGTGCGCAGTGGTTTTGCACAGAGCAGCCTCTTCTTGGGTCCCTTGCCAATGCTCCTGGCTCCTTCCTGTCGGGTGCCCCCATAGCAAGCAGCTTGCTATGGGGGCACCTGAGCATGTACACTATCGAGCCCCTTCTCTGTATGTCCATTCACACAGGGAGCTACGGCTCGGCAACGCCTTATTGGCTCACTGCCAATGGCTCCCGCTGCTGTCCCAGTCAATGAGGACAGCCAAGGTTCTTGTGGACATTACTGGATCGTGATAGGGCTCAGGGAAGCATTAGAGGGACTGGAGGGACTGCTGCACACAGAAGGTTTTTTACCTTCATCCATAGAATGCATGAAGGTAGAAAACTTGTGCATTTACAACCACTTTAAGTATTTGAATTCTAGGACCATAGCCAGAACAATGAAATAAATTATATACCGGTACCTTTAAAACATATCTGTTATAAGAAAAATATGTAGGCTGTCATTGCTGGCCTCTTTCACACAATCAGCATGCAACAATCAATCACAAAGTTCAACAGTTAGCAGGGGCGGACTGACCATTTGGAAACTCGGGCACTGCCCGAGGGCCCGGGGTCAGTAGGGGGCCCCATAAGATGCCCTGTTACCTTTTTCATACGCTTTTTTGAGTTTGGGCAAGGACACAGGGGCCCCATGATTCCCTATTGCCCAGGGGCCCTATGAGTTGTCAGTCCGCCCCTGACAGTTAATCACATATCTATATAAAGCAAAAGCCAACATACATATAAATGCATCAATCGTAAAGTGTGGTATAATCTCACAATAAAGTATTTATGTATAAAGGTGCACAAAGTGCCGATAAAGTGCAAAAAAGTTCTGTATAGTCTAATAAACACATGTATTATAAATCCTCCAGCAGTGACTCAGATTTTTGCCAAACACTCCCTAGTGTGAAAAAGCGCCAGCCACCACCTCTTGAAATGAACACTCACCAAAAAATACGCTGCAAAGTGTGTAGTACGCCTAGCATGTCATAATCGGTAAGTGTCAACCCGGGTAGCCTATGCATTCATCCACAGTGCTCTCCTCCAATGTTCCCAGCATTGATCCAAGCTGCAGGAAATAAAGCTCACACCAGCAAAGACGGTAATAATGTAGTATTTTTTGCACCATGAGAATCATACAGGTGAAACTCGAAAAATTAGAATATCGTGCAAAAGCTCATTTATTTCAGTAATGCAACTTAAAAGGTGAAACTAATATATGAGATAGACTCATTACATACAAAGCAAGATAGTTCAAGCCGTGATTTGTCATCATTGTGATGATTATGGCTTACAGCTCATGAAAACCCCAAATCCACAATCTCAGAAAATTAGAATATTACATGCAATCAATAAAACAAGGATTGTACATAGAACAATATCGGACCTCTGAAAAGTATAAGCATGCATATGTACTCAGTACTTGGTTTGGGCCCCTTTTGCAGCAATTACTGCCTCAATGCGGCGTGGCATGGAAGCTATCAGCCTGTGGCACTGCTGAGGTGTTATGGAAGACCAGGATGCTTCAATAGCGGCCTTCAGCTCTTCCGCATTGTTCGGTCTCATGTCTCTCATTTTCCTCTTGGCAATGCCCCATAGATTCTCTATGGGGTTCAGGTCAGGCGAGTTTGCTGGCCAATCAAGTACAGTAATCCCACGGTCATTGAACCAGGTTTTGGTGCTTTTGGCAGTGTGGGCAGGTGCCAAGTCCTGCTGGAAAATGAAGTCAGCATCTCCATAAAGCTCGTCTGCGGAAGGAAGCATGAAGTGCTCCAAAATCTCCTGGTAGACGGCTGCGTTGACCCTGGACTTAATGAAGCACAGTGGACCAACACCAGCAGATGACATGGCTCCCCAAATCAACACGGACTGTGGAAACTTCGCACTGGACTTCAAGCATCTTGCAGTGTGTGCCTCTCCATTCTTCCTCCATACTCTGGGTCCTTGGTTTCCAAATGAGATGCAAAAGTTGCTCTCATCAGAAAAGAGGACTTTGGACCACTGAGCAACAGACCAGGTCTGTTTTTCTTTAGCCCAGGTAAGACGCTTCTGAAGTTGTTTGTTGTTCAGGAGTGGCTTGACAAGAGGAATACGACATTTGAAGGCCATGTCCAGGATCCGTCTGTGTGTGGTGGCTCTTGATGCACTGGCTCCAGCCTCAGTCCACTCCTTGTGAAAGTCCCCAACACTTTTGAATGGCCTTTTCCTGACAATCCTCTCCAGGCTGCAGTCATCCCTGCTGCTTGTGCACCTTTTTCTTCCTCACTTTTCCCTTCCACATAACTTTCTATTAATGTGCTTTGATACAGCACTTTGGGAACATCCAACTTCTTTTGCAATTACCTTTTGAGGCTTTCCCTCCTTATGGAGGGAGTCAATGATGGTTTTCTGCACAACTGTCAGGTCAGCAGTCTTTCCCATGATTTTGATTCCTACTGAACCAGACTGAGAGACCATTTAAAGGCTCAGGAACCCTTTGCAGGTGTTATGGCTTAATTAGACGATTAGAGTGGGACACTTGGAGCCTAGAATATTGCACCTTTTCACAATATTCTAATTTTCTGAGATTGTGGATTTGGGGTTTTCATGAGCTGTAAGCCATAATCATCACAGTTATGACAAATCACGGCTTGAACTATCTTCCTTTGCATGTAATGAGTCTATCTCATATATTAGTTCCACCTTTTAAGTTGCATTACTAAAATAAATGAACTTTTGCACGATTTTCTAATTTTTTGAGTTTCACCTGTATATGTAAAACCAACTGTCCACCTGTGAGCCAATACAGTGAATTCTCTGCAAACACAACCCAAAAATATTCAATAAACATATATTAAATCAAAAAAAATTTTTTTTAGGTTCGCAAACACATCACACCAACTCATACAATAGTGTCAACCAATATATAGATAAATATCGTGCTGCGCTCCTCTATTATTATCATCAAAAACACATTGATTACGTGTAAAAAATAAACTAAAATAAAATCTAATATAAATAAAGTGTGAAAAAAACAAAATGTGAAAAAAACAAATGTCCACTGTACTTTTACAATCCCTTTATACTATGGAAATAAATGTATCATTGTATATCCAGAGACTGATACATGAGAGTCCTCTTTCTTTTTGAGAAATCTGTATGTACAGTGGGGATCGAAAGTTTGGGCACCCCAGCTAAAAATTTGTATTAATGTGCATAAAGAAGCCAAGGAAAGATGGAAAAATCTCCAAAAGGCATCAAATTACAGATTAGACATTCTTATAATATGTCAACAAAAGTTAGATTTTATTTCCATCATTTACACTTTCAAAATAACAGAAAACAAAAAAATGGCATCTGCAAAAGTTTGGGCACCCTGCAGAGTTAATATCTTGTACTGCCCCCTTTGGCAAGTATCACAGCTTGTAAACGCTTTTTGTAGCCAGCCAAGAGTCTTTCAATTCTTGTTTGAGGTATCTTTGCCCATTCTTCCTTACAAAAGTCTTTCAGTTCTTTGAGATTTCTGGGCTGTCTGTCACGCACTGCTCTTTAAGGTCTATCCATAGATTTTCAATTATGTTGAGGTCAGGAGATTGTGAAGGCCATGGCAAAACCTTCAGTTTACGCCTCTTGATGTAATCCCCCGTGGATTTCGAGGTGTGTTTAGGATCATTATCCATTTGTAGAAGCCATCTTCTCTTTAACTTCAGCTTTTTCACAGATGGCATCAAGTTACCATCCAAAATTTGCTGAAATTTTATTGAATCCATTTTTCCTTCTACTCGTGAGATGTTCCCTGTGCCACTGGCTGCAACACAACCCCAAAGCATGATTGATCCAACCCCATGCTTAACAGTTGGACAGAGGTTCTTTTCATTAAATTCTGTGCCCCTTCTTCTCCAAACGTACCTTTGCTCATTCCGACCAAAAAGTTCAATTTTAACCTCATCGGTCCACAGAACTTGTTTCCAAAATGCATCAGGCTTGTCTATATGTTCATTTGCAAAGTTCAAACGATGATTTTAGTGGTGAGGACGTAGAAGAGGTTTTCTTCTGATGACTCTTCCATGAAGACCATATTTGTACAAGTATCTCTTTATAGTGGAATAGTGTACCACAACTCCAGTGTCTGCCAGATCTTCTGGAGGGATCGTGCAGTCAAACGTGGGTTTTGAATTGTTTTTCTCACAATCCTGCGAGCTGTTCTGTCTGATATTTTTCTTGGTCTACCAGATGTTGCTTTAACTTCCACTGTTCCTGATGACTGCCATTTCTTAATTACATTCCGAACAGAGGATATTGACATCTGAAAACGCTTTGCTATCTTCTTATAGCCTTCTCCAGCTTTGTGAGCGTCAACTGTTTTCAGTTTCAGTTTTCTAGACAACTGCTTAGAAGAACCCATGGTGCTGATTGTTGGGGCAAGGTCAGATGAGTCTGGGCATTTAAAACCTTTGAGATTGACATCACCTGGTCTTCCCAGACGATGATTGAGAACAATCCATGACACTGGCAGGTCTCAGCTTGGCAAAGGGGGCAGTGCATGCTATAAATTCTGCAGGGTGCCCAAACTTTTGCAGACACCATTTTTTTGTTTTCTGTTATTTTGAAAGTGTAAATGATGGAAATAAAATCTAACTTTTGTTGACATATTATAAGAATGTCTAATCTGTAATTTGATGCCTTTTGGAGATTTTTCCATCTTTCCTTGGCTTCTTTATGCACATTAATACAAATTTTTAGCTGGGGTGCCCAAACTTTCGATCCCCACTGTATATATGTATATGTATACAGAATATGTAGCAAGCCAAACAAACGACTCGATATATCAATGCAAAAACGCTGTAA
The DNA here is from genome assembly GCF_062004578.1 of Staurois parvus. NCBI lineage: Eukaryota > Metazoa > Chordata > Amphibia > Anura > Ranidae > Staurois > Staurois parvus. The sequence goes on from NW_028318784.1 coordinate 5,764,734, forward strand.
CTCCCTTAGAAAGTCGCAGCTGACCGATATCATGCAGCGGCATAATGTCAGCACTAAAGTCTATGGCTTAACATGCGTTTCAGCCGATAGGCCGTTTTCAGAAGACCCTGAACACGGTCATTAGACATTGTAAACCTTATCTTTGCTTAACTGTCCTGCTGATGCTTTGGATTCAATACATTCAGACGCATTTAAATGAATGCATGAATAATGGAAAGGGGAACTAACTCCAAATATCCTGGCCACCCCTCCAGACCCCGCTGCACATAGAGGATGCGATGCCCTGTGCTGCTGGTGTAGCTGTCTGTCACCACAATACACAGCAAAGGAAAGCGCTTAGACATCTGCAGAATGAAAACATTTGTTTTGTTCGTTTTCGTTTGATTCGTAATTTAAAGAATTATGTTTTGTTAAATTAGTTTAATTATTTTTTCGCAATTTTCAAATTCGATTCAATTGTGATTTGATTCAAATTCTATTCAACCAAATTTGAATTCGAATTGGCATTGAATTCTAATTTATTATATCTGAAATACAAATTTCAGAAGATGGTTATAGTCTTTCTATTCTATCTTTTCTATTCTTTTCTATTTTCTTATTTTCTATTCAATTCTTTTTTAATCTATTCAGATTTATTCTATTTGAAATTCGCATTTTGGAAGATGGTTATATTCTTTCTATTGTTTTTTTCTATTCTATTCTGTTCAAATTTTAATTTTGGAAGACAGTTATATTCTTTCTATTTTAATCTATTCTTTTTTTTATATTCTATTCTTTTCTATTCTCTTATTTTCTATTCTGTTCTTTTCTAATTTATTCTATTCGATATTTGAATTTCAGAAGATAGTTACATTCTTCCTATTTTATTCTATTCTATTGTTTTTTTTCTATTCTATTATGTTCTATTCTTTTATATTGTATTCTATTTGATAGTAATTCTAATCTATTATTTTCTATTATTTTATTGTCTTTTCTATTCTTTTTTAATCTATTCTATTCTTATTCAAATTTATTTTATTTGAATTGTGGAAGACCGTTATATTCTATTTGATTCTATTCTATTTTATTCTATTCTATTCTAATCTTTTCTATTCTTTCATATTTTATTCTATTCTATTCTATTCTTTTGTTGTCTATTCTATTATTTTATATTCTATTCTAATCTATTATATTCTGTTCTTTTATGTTCTATTCTATTCTTTTCATATTAAAATTCGATTCAAATTTGATTCACAATATAATTTTGTTATTGCAGATTCGTTACTAATGTAATTCGGAAATTCTGAGATATCCGAATGTCCAAATAACTAAAAATGTGTTTGAATTCAAAATCAAACAAACCACACATGTCTACAAGCGCCCATTGGTCAGCATGGCGCATGACTGTGCTTACCAATGAGAAACACATCTGAGGCTTCTGCTTCTGGTAAAGTGTTCTGAAGAAAGAAGGGCTTTTTATGGGTCGGCGTAGTCATGTAGTTCCACTGACTATGAGTGCTTGTGAACATTATGAAGAATTCTTATTCCAGTGCTCTGTATTATGGTGTACGGACCACTACACCAGCAACACAGGACATCACAGCCACTGCAGCGGGGTCCAGAGGGTTGGCCAAGATATTTGGGGTAAATTCACCTTTTCATTTTTCATGTAAAAGTAAACATACCTTAAAGTATTGAAGCCAAAGCATCAGCAGGAAAGGGGAGCAAATATTATTTTTACAATGTCTAATGACCATCTTCAGGGTCATTTTTTTTAAATATACACTATATTGCCAAAAGTATTGGGACTCCCCTCCAAATCATTGGATTCAGGTGTTCCAATCCCCTCCATGGTCACAGGTGTATAAAATCAAGCACCTAGGCATGCACACTGCTTCTACAAACATTTGTGAAAGAATGGGTCGCTCTCAGGAGCTCAGTAAATCCAAGCATGGTACCATCATAGGTTGCCACCTGTGCAATAAGTCCATCCATGAAATTTGCTTGCTAGTAAATATTCCACGGTCAACTGTTAGTGGTATTATAACAAAGTGGAAGCCACTGGGAACAACAGCAACTCAGCCACCAAATGGTAAGCCACGTAAAATAACAGAGTTGGGTCAGCACATGCTGAAGCGCAGTGTGCAGAAGTCGCCAACTTACTGTAGACCTCCAAACTTTGTGTGGCCTTCAGATTAGCACCACAACAGTGTCTAGAGAGCTTCATGGAATGGGTTTCCATGGCCGAGCAGCTGCATCCAAACCTTACATCACCAAGTGCAATGCAAAGCGTCAGATGCAGTGGTGTAAAGCACGCCGCCACTGGACTCTAGAGCAGTGGAGACATGTTCTGTGGAGTGATAAACTACGCTTCTCTGTCTGACAATCCAATGGATGTGTCTGGGTTTGGCAGTTGCCAGGAACAGTACTTGTCTGACTGCAATGTGCCAAGTGTAGAATTTGGTGGAGAGGGGGTTATGGTCCTTTAGTTCCAGTGAAGGGAACTTTTAAGGCGTCAGCATACCAAGACAGAGCAGAGACTGTGAGCCAGGCCTTCTCATCCGACATCAGTGCCTGACCTCACAAATGCACTTCTGGAAGAATGGTCAAACATTCCCATAGACAGACTCCTAAACCTTGTGGACAGCCTTCCCAGAAAAGTTGAAGCTGGTATGCTGTTATAGGTGCAAAGGGTGGACCAACTCAATATTGAATCCTACAGACTAAGACTGGGATGCCATGAAAGTTCATGTGCATGTAAAGGCATCCCAATACTTTTGGCAATATAGTGTGTTTATATATATATATATATATATATATATATATATATATATATATATATATATATAATTGTATTAAAAAAATAGAATTACATGATTATTTTTTTTCCAAAACTGCATGTAAATTCATTTTGTGCATTGGGCAAAACCAAATATTCTCAGGCTTTATTTTCTGCAGATTAAATGGAGAAAACCAAATTATGGAAGGTAGATGGCACTGACTATAGGTTAATTTGCTCAAGCCAAGATGGCTGCTTCACTTGCTAAACGCTTTAAATTCCCCAGGGAGAAAAGTGCTATAGAAAGACAAACCAAATTGGAACAAATTAGAGGAAGCAAGTATGCTCCTCAGCCTCTTGTAGTGGTCATAGTGCGTATATAAGACACAATTTAATGCAGCTCTGTATTGGTTATTACATCATTAAATTATTTTTTTTCCTGTACACAATGTAATTATTTACATTTGACCTGGAAGTAGCCTCTTGCAGTCCCTGTATAGCAGAAGTGGAGTGCAGGAGGAAGACGCATTACAAGGAGCCAATCAGTTCATGGGCTGTTAAGAAGCTGATGCTGATAGGGGGAGAGAGCAGAGTGACAAAGAAATGAGCTCATTACTGTGCTGCTTCTACTTTTACTGTCCAGTTACAGGCTGGGGCAGAAGAAATGTGATGAATGATGCACGTCATCAGAATGAGGACATCTACTGGCAGAAAAAAGTACTGTGGGGCAAATCTCTGGACTGAAGGTAATTATTGCAGCAACATCTGGCTTTGATTTTTTTTTTTTTCATGGGCTGTTTATTTTTAGTTTATTTTTGCTGAAATTTTACTTTTAAAAAAAGTTTTTCCATTCAAATACTTTTACATACACAGAAACTAGAAAACTTTTACAGTGAAATCTTTTACCCTCTTAACAAAAATATTGCAAATCATTTTTTTTCGGCTGCCTCTTCATAACTGATGAATAGATTTATGCTAACTAATCCATCATGACTATTCAAATTGGGCTTTTCTACCTTAAAATTATTTGTACTTCAAATCTTCCTTCTCACTGCTGGGCCTCTTATTGCAAATAATCTTCAGTGATTGCTCACTCTTCGAAGAGCAGATTATCATTTTTTTTACATTTTAGGAAATTTATTGCAGTTCCCAATCAGCCATCCTTTGTGTTGTGATTGTAATCAATGTCCTTCGTTTTCTAAATGTATTTCTGAGACGGAACAATTATCCAGTAGCCTTAGGCCTTTTTTGGGCATTTCACTATCACACACATGGCAATGTTAACCATCTCTTATTCCAGGGTGATCTCCATGTCTGTGTTTTTCATGGTGATAATGAGTTTGTCGGAAACATACAAATTGAGTTTACATTGCCTTTTTGTAACTTGCCTAGAATAAAATTTTATGTTTCAATGGCTTTTATTGAGTTTAATGAAGACATTTTACAAACACATGTTTGTTGCCTTTAGGACACTTCATATATAAAGTAGAAAATAATGCAAATGTATTTAGCAAACGCAAGCCAAGAGGCCATTAAAGAAAGCCCATTTCCAGGTGATAAGGTCCGAGTCCAGGCATGTTGGCTTCTAGCCTAGGGAGCAAAGGTAAGCCTGAGGATTTGGGGATATTGCACAGACTTGATGCCCCAGTCCAAGCAAACTATATTATAATCCCCCAATAGTTTCAATTAATAGTTAACCATAAAGAGAGTGAACACTCCTAAATGGAAAAAAAAAAAATAAGAGGTGGAGGTAAGATAAGAACATTAGAAAACAACAGAGAAGAAAGAAAACCTTTTCTTGGTCAAAGAACCACCCTACCCCATTATCAAATTATCGAATAGAGGACTGTATATAGTGTATTCATGAGTTCAAGACTCTCTCAGACCTTTCCTGTCCTGTAAAATGTTTGCCATTATTTCATGAAGCACAATCCAGGAGATCATATTTTTTGTCATAGTAATGTCCACCATGGGTGATTTTCATGCTTTAGTGATATTTTTACTGCAAATAATAACTAAAAGATGAGTCCCAACCACGGCACCACCTGCCTGCAGTTTGCATGTTCTCCCTGTGCCTGCGTGGGTTTCCTCCGGATACTCTGGTTTCCTCCCACACTCCAAAGACTTGCTGGTAGGTTAATTGGCTCCTGTCTAAATTGGCCCTAGTATGTGTATGTATGAATGTAAATTAGGGACCTTAGATTGTACGCTCCTTGAGGGTTAGGGACTGATGTGAATGTACAATATATATGTAAAGCGCTGCGTAAATAGACGGCGCTATATAAATACCTGAAAAAAATTTAAATAATTAAAGGTACAGTACCGTATTTTTAACAGGTACTAATTTTGAGTCATGTTTGTGAATGGATGACTGTACCTTTAGAAACTTTAACAGCAATAACATGGTTAATAATGCCTAAAAAGTCAACACAAAGTCATTCTTTAAACTGTTCTTGAACAGTTCTGGTCTTCGGTTTACTACAGCTACTTCTGCAGTTTAACTTGTTCCTTCCCATAGAGAGTGCTGTTTACAATCAGGGAGGTGGGCACTGTCATTTTTCTCATTGTTTTCTGCCGACCTATTACAACATAGAGGCCACCTTCTTGCCTCCAAAAAGCAATACTTGTGGTAGCTACTTCAGGCAGTTTGAGATCTGTTTCTCCAGGGATTACATGTGTGCAGCACGAAAATCATTGTTTATGACTTGTGGCATTGAAGTCATCAAAGCAAACAGATATGTGGAACAGAAGCCACCCTTAGTGTTTTGAATATTTTTGTCTTTTGCTACAGAGCACATTGTCACGGAGCTGGTCCTTCCCCTCCCCCATCCTCCAGGCTTGTTGCCTGCCACCCCCCACCCCTCAGCAGCCCCTCACTCTTCTGTCTCGTCCATGCTGGGACTTCTAGTCCTCCTTGCCCCTGACACTGGCAGCCCCAGCGGCCCCTCACCCCCGTCGCCGGCAATCTGGTCCCCTGCTGAGGGAGCATCCTGCTTCCCTGGCTGGGTGCCAGAAAGTCGCCCCCCCTGCTGTGGGAATCCGCAGGCAAGCTCCCTCCTGTCAACCCCTCTCTGTCCCCTCGTGCATGTCTTCCCGCGCTCCGTGCCCGACAGGGACAAAGGCCGCGTTCCCTGTGTGGGTCCGGAGATGCAGGGGCGGGGACCTTTGCCATGGTAACTGGACGCAAAGTCTTGGGTTACCCCGGCAACGCGCCTGGCTCTGTACTTAAGACAGAGCAGGGCGCTGGCCCCGTGTGTTCTCCTGCCTGCTGTGTATGAGTGAGGTCTGGGCTGTGGCCAGCCTCCTCTGGGTTTCCATCCCCCTGCTCTCCTCTCCTCTCACTGGCTGACCTGACTGCCAGTCTGCTGCTGGATCCCTCCCCTGTGTGGGGTTAACTCTGTGCTCCCTGGATTTCCTCACTGTGGAGGAACCTTCTGCTGCCCCCCTGAGCCTGCTGACTGGATCTCTTCCCTGGAGGACTTAACCCTTTGTTCCCCCTGAGCCTGCTGCCTGGATCTCTCCCCTGGAGGACTTAACCCTTTGTTTCCCGTAAGCCTGCGGACTGGATCTCTCCCCTGCCTGGACTTAACCCTTTGTTCCCTGTGAGCCTGCCTGGACTTAACCCTTTGTTATCTGTGAGCCTGCAGGCTGGATCTCTCCCCTTCCTGGACCTAACCCTTTGTTCCCTGTGAGCCTGCCTGAACTTAACCCTTTGTTCCCCCTGAGCCTGCTGCCTGGATCTCTCCCCAGCATAGACTTAACCCTTTGTTCCCTGTGAGCCTGCCTGGACTTAAATCTTTGTTACCCGTAAACCTATATAGCGCCAACAGTTTGCTCAGCGCTTTACAATATAACGGTAGACAATACAGCAACAATACAGTTCAATACAAGAGGGTTAGGAGGGCCCTGCTCCTTGGAGCTTACAATCTAAGAGGGAGGGGCTAGTGGTACAAAAGGTAATAACTGTGGGGGATGGACTGGTAGGAGGAGTAGAAGACTCCATTATTAGCTGAGGGGCAGGATAGGCTTCCCTGAGAGATAGGTTTTCAGAGATTGCCTAAAAGTGAGCAGAGTAGGTGATAGTTCCTTGGTAAACCTGGATATATTAAAAAAGCTTAAAGTTAAGTTAAGGCAGACCATTGAAACTGATGGGCTATCAATTCATGAAAGCGTTCCAAAAACCAGGTGTATGACACAAAATTTGTAACGCATAATACTGCAACACATTGTGACATGCTGCAATGGATGTGCATTGCTTTAGTGCAGGGTTCTCAACCTTTTTCCAGGTCAAGGCACCCTTTAAAGTTATGGACAATCTTGAGGGACCCCATTCTAAAATTTAAAAAAATGAAACTAATATTTTTACATATTGCGGCAGCATCCACACACATGGGAAACCCAACATTAGAGGGGATTCATTCTTCAATGAAAATACATTTTTGCACACTGGCACGGAGTAGTATTCCAGCATTTCATCTTTCTCATTTTATCTCCCCCATGCATATATTGTGACCACAAGGCTGACAGAAAGGGGCGGAAGGGGGTTAAACAAGGATGCTGTGCAGGTACCCAATATTCTTCTTATCAACCAATAATGTTATCAGTTGTTAGGATGCTGGCATCTGGCCTGCACAGCTCCCAAGGTTGTAATGCTGCACAAAGAAAACCTGTGGCTCTATGTGACAATAAAGCAGGCTCCACCCATTAGCTTGTACACAGTTTTTTTGGCAATTTGGAGCAATGTTTGGGCATTTTACTAAGAAGGCACTCTGGTTGAAAAAGGTTGTTAGAAGACAACAGGGTGATGTTCCACTCTATGCTTACCACAATTCCCAAAAAGCTGAATTTTTAGGCATTTTGCCAAGGCACCCCTGAGGAACCCAGAAGGAACCCCAGGGTGCCTAGGCACCCCACGGTGAAAAAGGCTGCCTTAGTGCTTCTGGGATGTTGACCAAAATGAATGGCAAACCAACACAGTAAGGCATGAAATGTGCATTGCCATGTGTTGCAGTAAGACAAAGATGTAAATATTATTATTATTATTACAGGTACTTAAATAGTGTTGTCAATTTATGCAGTGCTTTACATATATTGTACATTCACATCAGTCCCTAATCCTCCAAGAGCGTACAATCCGTAACTTGCATTCATACACACACATAGTAGGGTCAATGTAGACAGGAGCCAATTCACCTACCAGCATGTCTTTGGAGTGTGGGAGGGAGCCGGAGTACCCAGAGGAAGCCCACACAAGCACAAGGAGAACATGCAAGCTCCAGGCAGGTGGTGCCATGGTTGGAATTTGAACCAACGACCTCTAGTACTGCCAGGTGGAAGTGCTAACCATTTAAATAGACTATAAAAGGTATGTAAACCTTTACAATGAAAGTCTCATGTTTGGTTCCTTTTTGGTCTGTTAAAGCAGGACAGTCTGCGCCACTTGCTCCAGTTTCCATGTCTGAGTGAAATAGACTCTAGCGCAGGTCTGTACCTAATTAACAGAAGGAATATGGACATTTTCTGTATAGAAAAAGGTCACAGATTCCTGCCAGGTGTAGACCTCTCATACAGAATGTCAGCTGTCAGCAGACAGCGCACATCCCTCTCTCTGCCCGTGCAGTGATTACACTACATGAGTGGAGCCTGCAGGTTTAATCCCCCTCCTCCTTCTGAACTGGGGGGGGGGTCAGGGATGTGCAGATATCCAAGCTCAAGGGTCCAGCTCTCCATTATCTGCCCTGTATGCCTGTCACAGAAACAGAACATGGAAATTATCGCTCCAAATTAAAAACTATTTGAGCCCCTTTGGTTAATTATGAGTGGGATCTGCTGTTCTAAGTTTACGAGAGTCATGCACGTATTGTGCTTGCACAGCTCTTTGTTAATTCCTCCCAATGTGTGCCAACACTGGGTTTTTAGGATTCTGTTCAACTTGTCCAAAATATAGTACTTGAACCTTGAATTGGTTTTTATTTATTTTCTCTATTCCTTCGCTGAAATAGTACCTTCATTTATTGCAGAGCTTTACAGTACACATAACAATATATAAGTACATAAGCACGCAAATACACTGTCAAGCCAGTTATCACCTAAACATATTTTGGGATTGTGAAAGGAAGCCCATATAAACATGAGGAGAATGCAAACTCCATCGAGATTGAATGGTGGGAATTGAACCCAAGACCCCCATTTTAACCACTAAGCCATCATGCTACCAGAGCCTTACGGTTTGCTAAATGCTGCAACCTGATACTCATGTGTTGCCGGCCTTGGAAGGCTGTTTTAGAAACTGTATCTCAGTAGTGGCAAACAGAGAGGAAAATATATTTCCAGGAAGACGTTTAGTAAATATATTGTCAGCGGCAGACACCGCCTTAGATTTCTATGAACAGCTGTGCAATAAACATTACTGAACAGTCAACACATACTTGATCCTATCCATACCATTTAAACAAATGCGTTTTGACTGAACAAATATTGTGCTGTAATTTATTGGTATTACACATCGTTTCGCAGCAATCTCACTCTCTGAGCCCAGTTGAACGTCTCATATTGTAATTTAGAATCAGGTAAATTGGATCTGAGAACTGAATTCTGGAAAATAACACGATGATACGAAAGAGCAGCGACTAATCTTGTTTGTGTGAATCTCATTATCAAGGCAGTTTGTAGCTGACAAGTATTTTCTTTAAGGAAAACCTGAGATGAGGGGAATGAAATTAAAAGTGGCTGAGCCTGTCTGTTATAATTTGGGATTCTTGGGTCAGATTCGTTTACCTTAAATACACTGAGCTCACGTCTTTCCTGGGTTGTGAAATGTAGGGGGGATTCTGGGCAAGAAGGAAAGCAAACAAAAAAAGCAAGAATCAATCAAGTTAATGACTGTATACCCACATACAGTATTTCTTCCTATTGCTGCCAGCTGGGGATACCACCCCCCCCCATTACCAGAGTTCTGAAGGCCGCAACATCTGCAGCTGCAAGATATGTGGTACGGCTCAGCCAATAGGAACACCATTTTTTTCATATTTTTCATTTTTATAAACACAAAACTAAAACTTTTTCATTTTTCATTTTTTCATTTTTTAAACTTGGAAAAAGTAAATACTTATGTCAAATTTTTACTGCTGTTCCGAAGCCTGCTGAGGAGATTTCACCTCTGACAGCAGATAAAACAAGGGGAGTGGTTGTCACCTGAACTGGAACTCATAGACTAATAAACTTTAATAAACTATTTAATTTTTAGTTACAACATTATAAAAAGACAGTAAAAACTTGACAAGGATTCTATGCCTTGACCATACTCTCCAACAAAAAAAAGGTTGAGATGGAGTTGGACTATAACTAATGGGAAAGCCAACAAAACTGCAAAGGCTACACTGGTTAGCTGAGTTTTTCTACAAAGAAGTTGTAATGACTTAGAGTTACTAAAGCTACTTTAAAAAAAATAAAATTTTAAAATTACTAGCATGTTATAATTACCTGCTCTGTGCAATCATTTTGCACAGAGTGACCTGAACCTCCTCTTCTGAAGTCCCCTGCTGGCACTCCTGGCTCCTCCCCACTGCCGGGTGCCCCCATAGCAAGCCACTAGCTATGGGTCACTCATGCGGGTTTGATCCCGAGCCGCACTATGTATGTCCATAGAAAGACAGCACAGCACAGCCTCACCCCAGGCTCTGCTCACTTAGCCAATGGCTCCTGTTGCAGCATCTCTCCATGTCCAGTGAGGACAGAGAGAGCAGCTGCTCTTGTGCACAGTGCTGGATTGAGATTGGGCTCAGGTAAGTATTTAGGGGAGGGCTGGAGGGGTGGGGGCAACACTTGAAAAGTTTTTTTAACTTAATGAAGAGAATGCATTAAGGCAAAAAAAGTCAGCCTTTGAAACCATTTTAACAAGACCCTGTTTACACGCGTATGCAACTAGCAGGTCTAGGAGGGCTTACTCTGTGGAAAAAAATTTTGTCTCATGGCAAGAAGTTGGGGAGCATGGAGGCACAAGCAAAGTTAGCTATGAAAGCAAGACCCAGAGTAGTTAGAACAAAGCTTTTGGCATGTCTTATAGACATGCCCTACTGACCCAAGAGAGTGGAGTTCTGCTTTGAATTTCTTCTGGAGAGTGTGATAAGATACCCTGGAATTGGTTTACTAAAGGCAAATAGACTGTTCATTTTGCAAGGGAAGTTTGGATGATGGAAATCAGTAGAGATTCACATAATTTACGAAGCTCTGGGGCAAATTATTTTAGAAAGTGCAACTTCTCTTGTAAAGTGAACAAACTATTTGCGTGCAGTAAATCAGTTCCTCTGTGTCACTGTTCCAATTGAGGGATCATATCATTCAGGAAAAGCGGAGCAAATGGTAAGTTCCCATTGTATTGCACAATTATTCTTTTAGAAACTGCTAACCTGCTTGAACCTTTTACTCTATCCCCAGTTAAGGGGTTGCTACCTTGTTCAGGACTCTCTACCTCTTTGACTTATAACTACTTTTACCCCTTGTGTGGTCTTGTTGTACCCTAAGGGGGGATCCTTAATAAACAGAGTAAATATGTCTGCCAAACCCGAGAAGAACACCAACAGCTGCCAGGATTTTGTATTTTCTTAGCCCTCCATCTCCACTTGGCAGGACATTATAGCTTTAGGAAGATAGAGAAACAGTGCCTTCTGAGTGTAGCACAAAAGCACAGACTTTATTAATCAACAAATTGGCAACTCAAAATTGGCAAAGGTAGAAGATAAAAGGCTCATGAGGTCCAAAACACTGCTGTGATATCCGGGTCTGGCCCATGTATCCGTTGTGATGGATCCCAGTAGCCCACGGCTGAACTGGTGGTTCCCAGCACTTCCTGGATGGTCTGGGTCCCTTGGGAAGGCAGAAGTGATGTCAATACTGAAAGAGCAAGCAGTGGCACTCCTTCAGAGCATAATGAAGTATGCATGCTCCGATCGCGTGCCATGCCCACCGCGTTCTCTTTTGGTGCTGAAATCACTTTTGCTTTCCCAAGGGACCCAGACTATCCAGGAACTGCTGGGAACCACCAGTACAGCCGAGGGCTACTGGGATCCATCACAGTGGGTACATGGGACCAGACTCGCATATCACAGCAGTGTTTTGGACATGATGAGCTTTTTATCTTTGTCAATCTGAGTTGCCAATTTGTTGATTAATAAAGTCTGTGCTTTTATGCTACACTCAGAAGGCACTGCTTCTCTCTCTTCCTTATCCATTGCAGATTCCCTTCTAGCTCTTCCTGCAAGCAGCAGCCACTGGGTCAAGCATCTGAGCCACCTGGATCATTATAGACATTCCTCATGTGTACCAGCTTCTAATATCCTTTGGACATATCTTGGGCTGCTTTCTGTACGGTGCACCAGATATAGCTCTCGTTGCATTAGAGCTTTAAAACAGTGGTCATTATACCACGGACACTAGTACTGTGAAACGATCAGTGCTCTTTTGTGGTAAATAAAGCATTGTGCTGCTTAGTGTTTTTTCAGATTTATTGAAATGTCACAAAATTAAATTTCAATCATTTTAGTTCACCACAGTTGGTTGGAATGCAGTGTACTGCATTACAAAACACTGCCCTGAAAAAAAGTTGAGTGTATCCTATGTTTTACAGCATGCACCAATGCACTGCAGTGGTGTGAACTGAACTCACAGGACTCAAGGCAAATTGCCTTTTCTATGCATTGGGACTGAGTTGGGCAAGGCAGGCCGAGGCAGCCCAATGCAAATGGTTTGGATGGGCCCTTAAACACTATTTAAAACATGGTAGAGGCAGCAAGGATTACCAGCATGCATAGCAAATCATATGGGAAAATAAAGATGGAACTTTGCAAATAAGGAAGCTCTTTCAAATGACCACAATCATACAATACAGCAATTGTGGAAAGTGTAAAAGGGAAATATGGAAAAAACAGTAAAGAGTGGCGTTTTCCTTATGTGAACCCACATTTATGTGTTGAATAATGGTAGTGTACTTTATAACATACTTAAGAAACACTGACGCCAATTCTATCACATTACATCATTTGTAAGTGTTCCACAATAAAATTTACATTTGTCACCAAATGTGATACTCATCCGCATGCAGAGATCACTACATAAAGAGCTCTACTAAAAATTGGAGAATGAATTGAATAAAGATGTACACTTTCATGCTATAAGGAATACTTTGTCACAGAATATAAAGTAAAAAGCATAAACATTGCAAATGAAACAAAGAATCTCAGATCTTTCTGTGTGTATCAGATGACATTTTGCTCTACTTTTATAATTCACCATCTAATCTTGTGTTATAAGGTATGATTGTTTTACAGATTTATTTGTTTAGATTAGTATTACCTATAGAGAGGAAGAGGGCAGCCAATAGGAATCCCATGTCACTTAAAGATAGAGGGGGGCATTTCTGAAGCCAAACCAAACCAAATTCTTTTTAATTTCTCATTTCATGAATGTTCTACTTTGTGTCAGGATCATTGGAAATAGAATATATCCATATGCAAAGAATAATATTTCACACTTGTCATCTGAGCAGACCCATGACTGTCTTTTTCCATCATCCATTTCCTGACTGTGGCCCCTTCTCATTCACCTTGTACCCCAAAACTGTCATGTGTCATTGTTGGAACATTCATTTCTCAACTTGGCAGGATTAGCACCTTTAGGCCTCATGCACACTGGACTTTTTTATAGCTGCTGTTTTGGGCATCAGACTTTTTTTAATTTTCTTTTTCTAATTAAAGGCAAATAGACTGTGCACTTTGCAGAGTGCAGTGGCACTCTGCAAGAGCAGCTGCTCCAGAGTTTAGTAAATGAGCAGAAGCTCTCCTGATTTCCATCATCCAATCATGTGCAAGCAAAGGTGCTTTTTGTTCCACGTGATTGGGTATTCCTTGCAAAGTGAATCTTTATCTCATTTACAATGCTCTGGAGCAATTGCACTTGCAGAATGCAACTGCACCTTGTATGGTGCACAGTCTATTTGCTTTTAGTAACTCAACTACATAGACTAATATGGATGGGCGTTTAGAGGCAGAGAAATAAAACATCCACTGCTTGCCCTCCGGAAGATTTATAACCTCGTAATGACCAGGCAATTTTTTGCTGTTCAGCACTGCACTACTTCAACTGGTAATTGCGTGGTCATGCAATGCTGTACCCAAACAAAATTGATGTCCTTTTTCCACACAAATAGAGATTTATTTTGGTGGTATTTGATCACCAATGGGTTTTTTGTGTGATATATTACTTTTGATTATAAAAAATATCCAGTAAACTCAAAATTAGCCATACATTTAGGCCAAAATGTATTCTGCTACATGTCTTTTGGTAAAAAAATCCCAATACATGTATATAAATCTGTTTGTTGGAAAGATATAGCGTCTACAAACTATGGTGTATATATATATATATATATATATATATATATATATATATATATATATATACACAGTGGGGCAAAAAAGTATTTAGTCAGCCACCAATTGTGCAAGTTCTCCCACTTAAAAAGATGAGAGAGGCCTGTAATTGGCATCATAGGTAGACCTCAACTATGAGAGACAAAATGAGAAAAAAAATCCAGACAATCACATTAGCTGATTTGGAAAGAATTTATTTGCAAATTATGGTGGAAAATAAGTATTTGGTCAATATCAAAAGTTCATCTCAATACTTTGTTATATATCCTTTGTTGGCAATGACAGAGGTCAAACGTTTCCTGTAAGTCTTCACAAGGTTGGCAAACACTGTTGCTGGTATGTTGTCCCATTCCTCCATGCAGATCTCCTCTAGAGCAGTGATGTTTTGGGGCTGTTGCTGGGCAACACGGACTTTCAACTCCCTCCAAAGGTTTTCTATGGGGTTGAGAGCTGGAGACTGGCTAGGCCACTCCAGGACCTTGAAATGCTTCTTACGAAGCCACTCCTTCGTTGCCCGGGCGGTATGTTTGGGATCATTGTCATGTTGGAAGACCCAGCCACGTTTCATCTTCAATGCCCTTGCTGATGGATGGAGGATTGCACTCAAAATCTCATGATAGATGGCCCCATTCATTCTGTCCTGTACATGGATCAGTCGTCCTGGTCCCTTTATGGAGAAACAACCCCAAAGCATGATGTTGCCACCCCCACGGGGCTTCACGGTAGGTATGGTGTTCTTTGGATGCAACTCAGCATTCTCTCTCCTCCAAACACGACGAGTTGTGTTTCGAGTTGTGTTGTGTTTCTACCAAACAGTTCTATTTTGGTATCTTCTGACCATATGACATTCTCCCAATCCTCTTCTGGATCATCCAAATGCTCTCTAGCAAACTTCAGACGGGCCCGGACATGTACTGGCTTAAGCAGGGGGACATGTCTGGCACTGCAGGATCTGAGTCCCTGGCGGCGTAGTGTGTTACTGATGGTAGCCTTTGTTACATTGGTCCCAGCTCTCTGCAGGTCATTCACTAGGTCCCCCCGTGTGGTCCTGGGATTTTTGCTCACCGTTCTTGTGATCATTTTGACTCCGGGGGGGGGGTGAGATCTTGTGTGGAGCCCCAGATCGAGGGAGATTAACAGTGGTCTTGTATGTCTTCCATTTTCTAATTATTGCTCCCACAGTTGATTTGTTCACACCAAGCTGCTTGCCTATTGCAGATTCAGTCTTCCCAGCCTGGTGCAGGTCTACAATTTTGTTTCTGGTGGTCTTCACCATAGTGGAGTTTGGAGTGTGACTGTTTGAGGTTGTAGACAGGTGTCTTTTATACTGATAACAAGTTCAAACAGGTGCCATTGATACAGGTAATGTGTGCAGGACAGAGGAGCCTCTTAAAGAAAAAGGTACAGGTCTGTGAAAGCCAGAAATCTTGCTTGTTTGTAGGTGACCAAATACCTATTTTCCACCATAATTTGCAAACAAATTCTTTTCAGATCAGCCAATGTGATTGTCTGGATTTTTTTTCCTCATTTTGTCTCTCACAGTTGAGGTCTACCTATGATGCCAATTACAGGCCTCTCTCATATTTTTAAGTGGGAGAACTTGCACAATTGGTGGCTGACTAAATACTTTTTTGCCCCACTGTATATATATATTGGAATTTACGCAGCTTTTACTTTCTGACTGCCTATCATAATGCCACATATGCGCACAATGCCAGGGCAATACAAACCCCCCCCCCCCAAATTACCCTTTTTTGGAAAGTACCCCAAGGAATTTGCTGAGTGGCATGTTGAGTCTATGGAACTTTTTATTTTCTGCCACAAATTTTCAGAAAATGACAATTTTTTTTTAAACAAAGTTGTCACTTAAATGATATATTACTCACACATGCCATGGGTATACATTCTGCTACTTCTTCTGAGTATGGGGATACCACATGTGAGAGACGTTTTGGCAGCCTAGCCACATACATGCCCCAAAATCCAATGACCACCTCCAGGCTTTCAAAGAGCATATTTCCTCATATCACTTCCCCATTATCTATCACAGTTTTGGAGTCCCTAAAATGACAGGATAGTACAACCCCCCCAAATGACCCCTTTTTGGAAAGCAGATGGATAAAGGCAAGTAAAAGGGCTGCATCTGGCCCCCAGGCCACAACGTGGAGACCACTGGTATAATGCATTGTAAACATGTGTATAGTGACCTCAAGAACAGTGTTAGACAGTTACCATACTGTAATAATGAAGAGATTGGATTACAAGGCCTTTTCCTTTCAACATGTTCAATACATGGCTTTAGTTACATCTTAAAGCAGTTTTTCTCCTGCCAGCAGTTCTGTTGTTCAGAGGAGAGAAGCAAACACTTTGAAGTTGATTTACTAGGCAAATAGACTGTGCACCATACAAGGTGCAGTTGCACTCTGCAAGTGCAATTGCTCTAGAGGATTGTAAATGAGATAAAGATTCACTTGGCAAGGAATACACAATCACGTGCAAAGAAAATTAAAAAGAAAAAAAAAGCCCTTTTGCTTGCACATGATTGGACGATGGAAGTCAGCAGAGCTTCTGTTCATTTACCAAGCGCTGGAGCAACTGTTCTTGCAGAGTGCAACTGCACTTTGCAAAGTGCACAGTCTATAGGTGCATCTCAATAAATTAGAATATCATCAAAAAGTTAATTTATTTCCGTAAATCAATTAAAAAAGTGAAACTCATATAGATTCATTAAACACAGTGATATATTTCAAGCATTTCTTTCTTTTAATTTTGATGATTATGGCTTATAGCTAGTGAAAACCCAAAATTCAGTATCTTGGAAAATCAGCATATTGTGGAAAAGTTCAATATTGCATGAAGATTCGTTAGCTACATTACAGATTCATTTAAATTCGTTACTATGATAATTTGGAAAGTTTGATACATCAGAATCTCCAAATAATGAAAACGTTTGTTCAAATTTTGTTTTGGAACTAAATGTCTAATGTCAACATGCAAACAGAAAGGGGACATTTATTACAGTGATCTGTAGTTATCAAGGCATGTGTTCTAAATGGTTTCAAATACTCCCCTCCCTCCTAGATTGTAAGCTCCCAGGATCAGGGCCCTCCTTTCCCTCTTGTATTGAACTGTATTGTTGCTGTATTGTCTCCCTTTATATTGTAAAGCGCTGAGCAAACTGTTGGCGCTATATAAATCCTGTATAATAAAACACAAAATTTCCCAACACACTTACTAGCTAGCCTGCAATAAAAACAAATTAGCCCTGTCTAAAAGTTCATGTTAAAGCAGATGTTTTAGTTGCACACATTTACAAATGTGTATATGTGAAAGCCACAATGCCTTGCCAAGATTCCTCTGTATACTGTGGTCCTAACTCTATGGTTTGGAGAGTCTCAAAGTCTCGAAGTTGAAGCACATATAGCAATGGATAATTAAGTGCAGGTTTGCCTGGAGGTAGCCATGAACGATTTACACCTCTGCCAGTGGTTGCGCATGATATCTCCAAGGCATGGGAACCTTATCTGATGAGGCCCTAAAAAAACCCTCTGGATTTAGAATCTTTGTTTTTGGCTTGCAGGCAACTTTACTGAAAAATAACCCTTAACATCAAAAAGGCAAAGTTTATCTAAAAAATACAAGTC